>NC_136273.1:60785064-61035064 GCF_964187855.1 Myxine glutinosa | reverse complement strand
GCCCGTGGAACATCCACGGAAGGGAGGATGTGGTGTATGGATAGAGTGTACCATTATGGATGGCATAGGGGCTTTCCTTGTCCGAGTAAGAGTTAGGAAGAAAGATGAGAATGAAGAGTGCGTATATGAACAACGTATTTATTGCAATCTACTTAAATGACAACGCTACGATATACTTTTGAAAAATGAATGGATTCGTAATAGGAATCGGCATAGCGCCATTCTGGGGGTGTTACGTCTCGCCACCTGCTACACCTCTCTGAGTTATGAGGATTTATGCAACGCACCCCGAGTATCGCAACGTCACTCCATTTAACTTTATTAAAATGACGATAAAGACGTTTCCTTATATATCCTAATTTAAAATGTTCAAGGGAATAAAAAGACCATTTGGTTCACACCAGCCATGTTCACACCACTCGACTGTCCAATCAGCGGACGGCTCGCATCGCCTTCGCCCAGCAGACGCCATTATGATGGCGTCGTAAGATGGCGTCGTATCGGCCGTTAATCGTATGCTTTTTGGCCCCAAAGTCGAATAATTCAGATTTTTCGAGTGTGGCTGTACGTGATAAACAAAGAGCGCGGTTCGTAGATCGTAAATGCATTAGTGCCATGGGCATCGGGTCACTGTGTGCGGCGTAAAAGGGATAACAAAGTCGAGTCCTTACGGTATTATTATATAGATGCTATATATCGTTTTAGGGCCCCATCTTTCAATGGTCATGAATCGCTTAATGAATTAAAAATTCCCGTATCCGGATCCGGATTCGAATCTTCACCAAAATTGAATCAATTCATCCTCGTCATATACCTAACCTGGTCACCAAGTTTCGTCCGAATCCATCCACAACTTTTTGAGATATCCTGTTCATAGACAAACAGACAGGCGGGGGTGAAAACACAACCTCCATCCACCTTTGGTGGTGGAGGGAAAGAAAGCGCGCCAAATGGTAAACCTTTTATAGAACTCCTTTTTGTGGCTCTCTAATGATCGATCCCCTCCGAACCCCCACCCTTACCCTACTCTGTTTCCTTCTCACCCCTTTGATCCTCCGTCACAGTTTACCCTAAAATACACGCCCTAAAATGAAAGATCCTTTTTATAATCTCCAACACTCCATCCCTTGGCACAGCCGTTACCTGGCACTCCGGCACGCACACTGCAGCACTGTTAGCCTGTTCATGGCCATGCCCGTGGAACATCCACAGAAGGGAGGATGTGGTGTATGGATAGAGTGTACCATTATGGATGGCATAGGGGCTTTCCTTGTCCGAGTAAGAGTTAGGAAGAAAGATGAGAATGAAGAGTGCGTATATGAACAACGTATTTATTGCAATCTACTTAAATGACAACGCTACGATATACTTTTGAAAAATGAATGGATTCGTAATAGGAATCGGCATAGCGCCATTCTGGGAGTGTTACCTCTCGCCACCTGCTACACCTCTCTGAGTTACGAGGATTTATGCAACGCACCCCGAGTATCGCAACGTCACTCCATTTAACTTTATTAAAATGACGATAAAGACGTTTCCTTATATATCCTAATTTAAAATGTTCAAGGGAATAAAAAGACCATTTGGTTCACACCAGCCATGTTCACACCACTCGACTGTCCAATCAGCGGACGGCTCGCATCGCCTTCGCCCAGCAGACGCCAATACGATGGCGTCGTAAGATGGCGTCGTATCGGCCATTAATCGTATGCTTTTTGGCCCCAAAGTCGACTAATTCAGATTTTTCGAGTGTGGCTGTACGTGATAAACAAAGAGCGCGGTTCGTAGATCGTAAATGCATTAGTGCCGTGGGCATCGGGTCACTGTGTGCGGCGTAAAAGGGATAACAAAGTCGAGTCCTTACGGTATTATTATATAGATAATGAGTGGTTTATTGCTAATAATGTGTGGTTTATTGCTAATAATGTGTGGTTCGTAGTTAATAATGTATGGTTTATTGCTAATAATGTGCGGTTTATTGCTAATAATGTGTGGTTTATTGCTAATAATGTGTGGTTAGTAGTTAATAATGTATGGTTTATTGCTATTAATGTGTGGTTTATTGCTAATAATGTGTGGTTTATTGCTAATAATACATGGTTTATTGCTAATAATGCATGGTTAGTAGCTAATAATGTGTGGTTTATTGCTAATAATGTGTGGTTAGTAGTTAATAATGTATGGTTTATTGCTAATAATGTATGGTTTATTGCTAATAATGTGTGGTTTATTGCTAATAATGTGTGGTTAGTAGTTAATAATGTGTGGTTTTATTGCTAATAATGTGTGGTTTATTGCTAATAATGTGTGGTTTATTGCTAATAATACATGGTTTATTGCTAATAATGCGTGGTTAGTAGCTAATAATGTGTGGTTTATTGCTAATAATGTGTGGTTAGTAGTGAATAATGTGTGGTTTGTTGCTAATAATGTGTGGTTAGTAGCTAATAATGCATGGTTAGTAGCTAATAATGTGTGGTTTATTGCTAATAATGTGTGGTTAGTAGTTAATAATGTATGGTTTATTGCTAATAATGTATGGTTTATTGCTAATAATGTGTGGTTTATTGCTAATAATGTGTGGTTAGTAGTTAATAATGTGTGGTTTATTGCTAATAATGTGTGGTTAGTAGTGAATAATGTGAGGTTTGTTGCTAATAATGTGTGGTTAGTAGCTAATAATGCATGGTTAGTAGCTAATAATGTGTGGTTAGTAGTGAATATTGTGTGGTTTAATGCTAATAATGCATGGTTAGTTGCTAATAATGTGTTGTTAGTAACTATGGGACAAAGAGGAATATGGCTCGAGTTATGGCACATATTCACATAATGATCTACTTTTTATAAAGAGATGCATATAGGTTCTTTATTGGCAACCTAAATGAAGACAGGATAGCTTTACATCTCACCCACCCATGGTATATGTTGAGATACAGTGGCCACTGCAGCCATTACGTCACAATGGCAGTTTTTAGTTATATCTGACTTCAACCCAGACTAGATGGTATTCACAACCAACTTCGGTATCCTGCTGTGCATATACTGCCTACATTTATTTAAATTAGCCAAAACATAAATGCAGAGAATTGTTTCACCAACTATGGTTCATCAACTTGGGCAGTTGTCATCTCAGCCATGATAATTTGTTGTGGTTCTGCAGAAGCTTCTGCAGCGTGTTAAAAGTGCAGAGTTCTCCACCAGCATGGACGTGGCACCAGTGATCCTTGCCGCGCAGCGGAACCACTACGACATTTTGGCCATGTTACTGCAGCGGGATGCCAGTCTACCACGCCCTCATGCCGTGGGCTGCGAGTGCACCATGTGTCGTGCCAAGAACCGCACTGATAGTCTGCGCCACTCACGGTATGTGGATTCAACACTTGCCATAAAATGGATGATGTTCTCATTCATTTATTTACATATTTGTTCAAAGAGTGGTTAAATTGTGATGACATCTGTATTGTGATGCCATTTAGGTTCCGGTTAGATATCTACCGTGCTCTAGCAAGTCCAGCCCTTGTCATGCTGACAGAGGAAGACCCCATTCTACGGGCCTTCGAGCTAAGTGCAGATCTCAGAGAGCTGAGTCTCGTGGAAGTGGAATTCAGGTGCAAGATCTTATTGTATTCTTAATAGAGAACTTATGAAGACTAAAATGCAAACTTTTAAGTACTTTATCAGGAGACAAGGCCCTTAGACTTATTACCTCCACCACCGAAGGTGGACGGAGGTTATGTTTTCGCCGCTGTCTGTTTGTCTCTCAAAAAGTTGTGGATGGCTTGGGATGAAATTTGGTGGACAGGTTGGGTGTGTGACATGGACAAATTGATTAAATTTTTTGAAGATCCGGATCTGACTCCGGATAATAGAATCTTTTAATTTTCCAAGTGATTCTTCACCATTGAGAGATGGGGCCAAAAACGATATACAGCATTATTATTGTGATGGATTTTAATGACGAACTCTTCCAAGATAATGAGCTTTATTGTAATCAATTCTCCGCATCATCTACAAAAGAACAATCACATATTTAGAATGTGTTTATAGAATATGCCCCATGTAAAGCAAGCCATATAAAAGATGCATCATTTTAACTTACCAGCTCAAATTCAGTCACAAGAAAAGGCCATCCCCTCACTCCCGAGCCAACCTTCTTATAGGCACGTCTTACCTCTAGAGAGGGAACTACAACGGATCTTCGCCTTTATTTCATCACAATTATATTTATATTTAAAAAGATTGTGGACAGATTATGACAAAACTTGGATGAGTTGGCTAGGTGACAAGAACAAGCCGACTACATTTTGGTTAAGGTCCGGATGCACATCCGGCCTATCAGTGGATACAAAACGTAAACTGTTCAGCCTGGCGGAGGTTTGATTGCACCCTACCGAGTGTTGTTCCGGTTCTAGTTCGGTTTGTTTTTCTACTTGCAAACGTTTTTGATGTGGTTCTAATGGCAGGAGTGAGTATGAAGGCCTTGCCTTGCAATGCGAAAGCTTTGCCAAGGACCTGCTAGCTCAAGCACGGACATCGCGTGAGCTGGAAGCCATCTTGAACCATATAACACCTGGAGGTGGCCCAGGGGAGAAAGGACGGCAAGGGGGACGACCTGCCGTCAGCAGGCTCAAGCTGGCTATCAAGTACAACCAGAAAGAGGTGGGCAAATTAACTTGCAAAAGCATAATTTATTCTTGCAAGGCAAGGCCTTCACGCTCCCAACTACTACATTAGCATTTCACACATTTTCCCTCTCTTTTGTCACAGTTTGTGGCTCAACCCAATTGCCAGCAGTTCTTGAATTCTGTGTGGTATGGTGAAGTTGCGGCCTATAGGAGACAGCCAGCTGGGGCCAAGGTATTTATGGTGGCTGCACTTGGCATAGTCTGGCCGGGCCTTGCCTTGGCTTATCTCCTCGGGCCTAGCTCTCGCCTAGGACGGGTAGCACGCACGCCTTTCACAAAGTATGTTGCCCAAGGTGCTTCCTACTTCACATTCCTGCTGCTTTTAAACCTCTACTCCATTGTGTACAACGACGACAAGATGAATACAATGGGACCTGCACTGGAACCCGTTGACTACCTCATCATTGCCTGGGTTGCTGGTTAGTCTCACATTTATTTTTCCTTGTTTGACAAAGTTGTGAAAGACAATTTAAAGTTCATATTCCTTGTCTCTTATCCTTTAGGTTTGTCTGAAGTTTACCCAGCTTAGTCTCTCAAACCTCTCTTTAGCAGCTGTCCCATCTCCATAATATAGCTGTACCGTCTCCATGGTGTCCCAAAGCAAATTGTGCACAAGAATATACCAAAGCAAAACTCACTATACATTAGATCTAGAACATGCTAACACATTTATGAAGAATTATGAAGAAATAAATGTTACCTTTACCGTAAGTGTTGAAAAGTGCACGCAGCCAAGCATCCACACGTCCTTGCATATTCGCGAAGACATGCACCTACTCAGCTTGAGAAATATTGTTGTTGAAATTGGTTATGGCTTCCTGGAGTTCTTGATGAGTGTGGTGATTATCTTTATCAACAGTGCCTTTCATTGCTCCCCAAAGATAAAAGTCCGGAGGTGAAATGTTGGGAGATCTCGGTGGGCAAATGTCCTTTGAAATCAATCTGCCTGTAAACCTGTCTTGCTGCAGCATCATGTAGCCATGAGCAGTGTGCGCAGGAATACTGTCAGTTGGAAATTCAGTGCCTTCAGAAAGTATTCACACGTTTTCCACATTTTGTTGTGTTACAGCCTGAATTTAAAATTGATTAAATCGAGATTTTTTTGTCACTGATCCACACATAATACCCCATAATGTCAAAGTGCAATTTCTGTTTTTAGAAATTTTTGCAAAATAATTAAAAATGAAAAGCTGAAATGTCGAGTCAATAAGTATTCAACCCCTTTGCTAAGACATTCCAAATTGAGGTCAGGTGCATCCAGTTACCTTTGATCATCTTTGAGATGTCTGTACAACTTGATTGGAGTCCACCTGTGGCCAATTCAATTGATTGGACATGATTTAGAAAGAAGCACCTTTCTATATAAGGTCACGCACTTGACAGTGCATGTTGGAGCAGAAACTCCACCATGAAGTCCAAGCAACTGTCTGTAGAACTCCAAGAAATAATTGTGAAGAGACCTAGATCTGGGGAAGGGTATAAAGCAATTTCTAGAGTGTTAAAAGTTCCCAAGAGCACAGTGAGCTCCATCATTAGTAAGTGGAAAGAATATGGATGTACCCAGACTCTTCCTACAGCTGGCCGTCCGACCAAACTGAACAATCAGGCAAAAAGGACCTTGGTCAGAGATGTGACCAAGAACCTGATGACTATTCTGACAAAGCTACAGTGTTCATTGGCTAAGATAGGAGAACCTGCGAGAAGGACAACAGTCTCTGCAGCACTTCACAAATTTCGGCTTTATGGGAAAGTGGTCAGATGGAAGCCACTCCTGAAAAAAGGCACATGACAGCACACCTGGAGCTTGCAAAAAGGCAGGTGAAAGCCTCAGAGCATGAGGAAAAATATTCTGTGGTCTGGTGAGACGAAAATTGAACTCTTTGGCCTGAATGCAAAGACCCTATGTCTGGCAGAAACCAAACACAGCTCATCATCCATCCAATACCGTCTCTAAGTGAAGGATGGTGGTGGCAGCATTATGCTATGTGGATGCTTTTCAGCCACAGGAACTGAGAGACTTGTAAGGATAGAGGGAACAATGATTGAGCCAAATACAGGCAAATCCTTGAGGAGAACCTGATTCAGACTGCAAAAGATCTTAGACTGCAGTGAAGATTTATGTTTCAACAAGACATTGACCACAAACATACAGACAAAGCAACACTGGAATGGCTTCAGAACAAGAACATGAAAGTCCTTGTGTGGCCCAGCCAAAGGTCAGACTTGAATCCTGTTGAGAATCTGTGGAACGACTTGAAAATTGTTGTTCACTGACACTCCCAATCCAACTTGACAAAGCTTGAGAAAATCTGCAAGGAAAACTGGGAGAAACTCCCCAAATCCAGATGTGAAAAGCTGATACAGACATACCCAAGACTTGAAAGACTTTCAAGAAGACTTGAAACTGTAATCGCTGCCAACGGCGCTTCTGCAAAATATTGATGCAAGGGGTTGAAATTATGTAAATTAGATACACTACATGGCCAAAAGTATGTGGACACCCGAACATCACACCCATATGTGCTCATCGAACATCTCATTCCAAAATCATGGGCATTAATATGGAGTTGGTCCCCCTTTTGCTGCTATAACAGCCTCCACTCTTCTGAGAAGGCTTTCCACTAGATGTTGGAACATTGCTGTGGGGATTTGCTTCCATTCAGCCACAAGAGCATTAGTGAGGTCAGGCACTGATTTTGGGCGATTAGGCCTGGCTCGCAGTCGGCGTTCCAATTCATCCCAAAGGTGTTCGCTGGGGTTGAGTTCAATGCTCTGTGCAGGCCAGTCAAGTTCTTCCACACCGATCTCGACAAACCATTTCTGTATGGACTTTGCTTTGTGCATGGGGGCATCGTCATGCTGAAACAGGAAAGGGCCTTCCCCAAACTGTTGCCACAAAGTTGGAAGCACACAATTGTCGAGAATGTCATTGTATGCTGTAGTGTTAAGATTTCCCTTCACTGGAACAAAGTGGCCTATCCCGAACCATGAAAACATCCACAGACCAGTATTCCTCCTCCACCAAACTTTACAGTTGGCACTATGGATTCAGGCAGCTGGGTTCTCCTGGCATCCGCCAAACTCGGATTCGTCCATCGGACTGCCAGATGGTGAAGCGTGATTCATCACTCCAGAGAACGCATTTCCACTGCTCCAGAGTCCAATGGCGGCGAGCTTTATACCACTCCAACCGACGCTTGGCATTGTGCATGATCTTAGGCTGTGCGGCTGCTGGGCTATGGAAACCCATTTCATGAAGCTCCCGACGAACAGTTGTTGTTCAGACATTGCTTCCAGAGGCAGTTTGGAACTTGGTAGTCAATGTTGCAACCGAGGGCAGATGATATTTACGCGCTTCAGCACTTGGCGGCCCCGTTCTGTGAGCTTGTGTGGCCTACCACTTCGTGGCTAAGCTGTTGTTGCTCCTAGACGTTTCCACTTCACAATAACAGCACTTACAGTTGACCGCGGCAGCTCTAGCAGGGCAAACATTTGACTAATTGACTTGTTGGAAAGGTGGCATCCCATGACGGTGCCACATTGAAAGTCACTGAGCTCTTCAGTATGGCCCATTATACTGCCAATGTTTGTCTATGGAGATTGCATGGTTGTGTGCTTCATTATATATACCTGTCAGCAATGGGTGTGGCTGAAACAGTCGAATCCACTAATTACAAGGGGTGTCCGCATACGTTTTGCCAATTAGTGTATTTGTGTGTTTAATTTTAAATATTTTGTAAGAATTTATTATGGGGTATTCACTTTGTATTCACATTTCACATTCACATTCAACAACTCCACTTTGAAATGATGGGGTATTAATACAGCTATCTACATATCTTGTCTGTTCAGGTCAGTGACAAAAAAAATCTCAATTTAATCCTTTTTAAATTCAGTCTGCAGCAACAAAATGTGAGAAAAGTTTAGGGGTGTGAATACTTTCTGAAGGCACTGTATGTATGTATATATATATATCTGGGCAGTGTCTGTGTTGTCACTTAACGACTCCCTCAAACTTTTGTTTCCGTGGTTGTGAAGTGTTTTTAATAACGTTGTGGTGGTGACGTATTTTGAATTATGTGGTGGTGAGGTGTTTTTAAATGATGTGGTGGTGAGGTGTTTTTAAATCACATGGTGGTGAGGTATTTTGAATTACATGGTGGAGAGGTATTTATAATTACGTGTTGGTGAGGTGTTTTTAATTATGTGGTGATGAGGTGTTTTGAATTACGTGGTGGTGAGATGTTTTTAATTATGTGGTGGTGAGGTGTTTTGAATTACGTGGTGGTGAGGTGTTTTGAATTACATGGTGGTGAGGTGTTTTGAATTACGTGGTGGTGAGGTGTTTTTAATTATGTGGTGGTGAGGTGTTTTGAATTACGTGGTGGTGAGGTGTTTTGAATTACGTGGTGGTGAGGTGTTTTGAATTACGTGTTGGTGAGGTGTTTTTAATTATGTGGTGGTGAGGTGTTTTGAATTACGTGGTGGTGAGGTGTTTTGAATTACATGGTGGAGAGGTATTTATAATTACGTGTTGGTGAGGTGTTTTTAATTATGTGGTGATGAGGTGTTTTAAATTACGTGGTGGTGAGGTGTTTTGAATTACTTGGTGGTGAGGTGTTTTTATTACGTGTTTTATGGCTGTGAGGTGTTTTTATTACGTGTTTTATGGCTGTAAGGTGTTTTTATTACGTGTTTATGGCTGTGGGGTGTTTTTATTTCGTGTTTTATGGCTGTGAGGTGTTTTCAATTTCGTGGTGGTGAGGTGTTTTTATTATGTGTTTTATGGCTGTGAGGTGTTTTCATTACGTGTTTCATGGCTGTAAGGTGTTTTTATTATGTGTTTTATGGCTGTGAGGTGTTTTCATTACGTGTTTTATGGCCGTGAGGTGTTTTTATTATGTGTTTTATGGCTGTGAGGTGTTTTTATTGCGTGTTTTATGGCTGTGGGGTGTTTTTATTTCGTGTTTTATGGCTGAGGTGTTTTCAATTTCGTAGTGGTGAGGTGTTTTTATTATGTGTTTTATGGCTGTGAGGTGTTTTTATTACGTGTTTTATGGCCGTGAGGTGTTTTTATTATGTGTTTTATGGCCGTGAAGTGTTTTTATTATGTGTTTTATGGCTGTGAGGTGTTTTTATTACGTGTTTTATGGCCGTGAGGTGTTTTTATTGTGTTTTATGGCCGTGAGGTGTTTTTATTATGTGTTTTATGGCTGTGAGGTGTTTTTATTACGTGTTTTATGGCCGTGAGGTGTTTTTATTACATGTTTTTTTGCTGTGAGGTGTTTTTATTACGTGTTTTATGGCTGTGAGGTGTTTTTATTACGTGTTTTATGGCTGTGAGGTGTTTTTATTACGTGTTTTATGGCTGTGAGGTGTTTTTATTACATGTTTTATGGCTGTGAGGTGTTTTTAGTTCGTGTTTTATGGCATGGAGGTGTTTTTATTATGTGTTTTATGGCTGTGAGGTGTTTTTATTACGTGTTTATGGCTGTGGGGTGTTTTTATTTCGTGTTTTATGGCTGAGGTGTTTTCAATTTCGTGGTGGTGAGGTGTTTTTATTATGTGTTTTATGGCTGTGAGGTGTTTTTATTACGTGTTTTATGGCCGTCAGGTGTTTTTATTTCGTGTTTTATGGCTGTGAGGTGTTTTTGTTACGTGTTTTATGGCTGTGAGGTGTTTTTATTACGTGTTTTATGGCTGTGAGGTGTTTTTATTATGTGTTTTATGGCTGTGAGGTGTTTTTATTATGTGTTTTATGGCTGTGAGGTGTTTTTATTACGTGTTTTATGGCTGTGAGGTGTTTTTATTTCGTGTTTTATGGCTGTGAGGTGTTTTTATTCCGTGTTTTATGGCTGTGAGGTGTTTTTATTACGTGTTTTATGGCTGTGAGGTGTTTTTATTTCGTGTTTTATGGCTGAGGTGTTTTCAATTTCGTGGTGGTGAGGTGTTTTTATTACCTGTTTTATGGCTGTGAGGTGTTTTTATTACGTGTTTTATGGCTGTGAGGTGTTTTTATTACGTGTTTTATGGCTGTGAGGTGTTTTTATTACGTGTTTTATGGCTGTGAGGTGTTTTTATTACGTGTTTTATGGCTGTGAGGTGTTTTTATTACGTGTTTTATGGCTGTGAGGTGTTTTTATTACGTGTTTTATGGCTGTGAGGTGTTTTTATTACGTGTTTTATGGCTGTGAGGTGTTTTTAGTTCGTGTTTTATGGCTGTGAGGTGTTTTTATTACGTGTTTTATGGCTGTGAGGTGTTTTTATTTCGTGTTTTATGGCTGAGGTGTTTTTATTATGTGTTTTATGGCTGTGAGGTGTTTTTAGTTCGTGTTTTATGGCTGTGAGGTGTTTTTATTACGTGTTTTATGGCTGTGGGGTGTTTTTGTTACGTGTTTTATGGCTGTGAGGTGTTTTTATTTTGTGTTTTATGGCTGTGAGGTGTTTTTATTACGTGTTTTATGGCTGTGGGGTGTTTTTGTTACGTGTTTTATGGCTGTGAGGTGTTTTTATTTTGTGTTTTATGGCTGTGGGGTGTTTTTATTACATGTTTTATGGCTGTGAGGTGTTTTTATTACGTGTTTTATGGCCGTGAGGTGTTTTTATTACGTGTTTTATGGCTGTGAGGTGTTTTTATTACGTGTTTTATGGCTGTGAGGTGTTTTTAGTTCGTGTTTTATGGCTGTGAGGTGTTTTTATTACGTGTTTTATGGCTGTGAGGTGTTTTTATTTCGTGTTTTATGGCTGAGGTGTTTTTATTATGTGTTTTATGGCTGTGAGGTGTTTTTAGTTCGTGTTTTATGGCTGTGAGGTGTTTTTATTACGTGTTTTATGGCTGTGGGGTGTTTTTGTTACGTGTTTTATGGCTGTGAGGTGTTTTTATTTTGTGTTTTATGGCTGAGGTGTTTTCAATTTCGTGGTGGTGAGGTGTAATCGTCCCAAACTTCCAGTCTGCACCTACCCCCCCCCCCCCCCTATGTATGTGCTGAGGGGTTCTTTCTTGAAAAAAAAAACATTCAACCTAAATCTTCAACCTTAATTGCCTATAAAAATGTAATATCACAAACACAACAAATACATTTGTGCAAAATAATTGTTTGTATTATGATTGGTGAAAATCATGACAACAGAGCAACTCAGGTACAGTCATTATCCTCAGCTAAAATAAGCCCGTTCCTCAATGACGACGCTTTGTGAGGCGAGCGCAGCGAGCCGAGCCAAGCTAGTATATATATATTAGGGTGGTCCACAGATATATGTAAATACTATTACACATCCATGCTACACAAGGCTGCCCTTGTTCCTATCTTGATAAAGATCATATGAACCAAATATGAGGTCAATTGGAACTTATTTCGAGGTTGCTCAAAAAATAACATTTTTAATTTATCCTGTTTTTTCCAGATGGCAGAAACTCGCAGCTCTTCCACAGTTTGGTTGCTGGGCAAGTCTGAAAAGGAAATATAATATGTGGGGGACTACCAACCAAAGGACACACATTGCAGAAAATGGTGTACCATCACATACAAGAACACCATACAGTTCGTGAAAGTGCCAAACTTAGTGTGCAAGCTGTGTGTGCATACTGGGAGAAAGCACGAATTCCAGTGCAGAGAGTAGATTCCTGTGAGCGCCAACTTTTGAAGTTGTATGATGCCTACAAACTGGTAAAGAAAAATAGAACCAAGACATTCGAAAACTATAGAGTGAAGGAGCAGATGTTCAAAGATGATCTTCAATCCCTCTTCGATTTCTCACCAAATGATGCGCTTGAGAAAATGACGAATGAAGAAGACAAAGCATTCCTTATCATGCAGAGTGAGGATCCCTCAAGTTCACGTATGGGATCTGTGGACAACACTCTGGCAGTGAAGGAGAACAGAAAGCGTATCAGGCTTGAGAATGAAGATAAAAGAAAGAAGAAACAGGCTACTGAGACTCCAACTGCCATGCGATCTGTTCCATCAACATCGGCTGTGGTTGATGATGATGATGAGTCTGAGATTGAAAGCTCCGATTCAGGGGCAATGAATTCAAACTCCAAAGTCCATCTTCTGCCAAACAGGTGAAAAAGGCTCCCATCAAGGTGATCACTCCAGCAATAGTGGCAACTCTGGACAGAGTAAATCTCTCAGATCGGCGTGCTATGTTTGTGGCCAGTGCTTTTGCACAATCTCTTGGTCATACCATTGAAGACAAGTGCAAGCCAACAATAATAAATAATTTGAGTAATTGAAAATAGATAATTATCTATGAATTGATGTATGATGCTAAAAATTCTGTATCTTATTATTCATTAAAATTTGTCAACATTTTGAGCAACCTCTAAATATTGTCCAATCAAGCTCAAATGTTCACCACAAACTACTTTCTTCAGTAGGAATAGGGGCAGGCTTGTGGAGAAATGCAAATCCAATCTTCAAATTTTTGGACTACCCTAATATATATGTACTAGCAGAAGTACTCGGCATTGTCGGGCGGGGGAAGGGAGGGGAGGAGGAAGGGGGGGGAAAGGGGGGGAGGGGAGGAGAGGGTGGGGAGGGGAGAAGAGGGGGGGAGGGGAGAGGAGGGGGGAGGGGAGAAGAGGGGGGGAGGGGAGAAGAGGAGGGAGGGGGAGGGGGAGGAGGAGAGGGGAGAAGAGGGGGGGATGGGGAGGGGGAGAGGGGAGGGGTGGGAGGGGAGGGGGAGGGGCGAGGGGAGGGGGGAGAGGAGGGGGGCGGGGAGGGGGAGAGAGAGGGGGGAGGGGGAGTGGGGAGGGAGAGGGGGGAGGGGAGAGGAGGGGGGAAGGGGAGGGGAGGGGGAGGGGATAAGAGGGGGAGGGGAGAAGAGGGGGGAGGGGGAGGAGGAGAGGGGAGAAGAGGGGGGGATGGGGAAGGGGAGGGATGGGAGGGGGAGGGGAGGGGGGAGTGGGGGGAGGAGGAGGGGAGGGAGAGGGGGGAGGGGAAGGGGGAGGGGGTAGGGGGGTAGGGGGGAAGGGGAAGGGGTAGGGGGAGGGGAGAAGGGTAGGGCGGAGGGGGGAGGGGAGGGGGAGGGGGGAGTCAAGTCGGAAGTCATTGTCGTCAATTGAATGTCGCATTTATTTTTTATTCCCTGTCAAATGGCATTGGTCCCGCATTCCGAACCCGGAAGTCGGAAGTCATTGTCGTCAAAGTTGAAAAATTAACGTTACGAAATACGCTGATGACGTCATAATTTTAAAACACGAAGGGTTTTAAAACATTTAAGGTGTGCTGTAGTTTCTCTGGGACGTACTGATTCCGAATATGAAGTTGAAAAATTAACTTTCCGAAATACGCTGATGACGTCATAATTTTAAAACGCGTTTTTATTTTATTTTAAGGTGTGCTGTAGTTGCTCTGAGACGTACTGATTCCGAATATGCCTTTGGTTTTGCTCTGCGATGAGTAGTTCTCGAGTTATAAGAGGACAAACAAACAAACAAACAAACAAACATACTTTACTGCTTTATATAGATAGATATTTAAATATACATATATATATATATAGGCACTGTCTGTATATATACATATATATATATATATATATATATATATATATATATATATATATATATATATATATATATATACATACATATGTAGTTACATATACATATAGTTATATATGCACATACATACTCCGTTTTATGCATTTTGCACCAGCACCCCCAATCCTAAAATTCTTCTGGCACATGTGATAATGACGTTTTGTGCAATTTATTTTTTGGCTTTAGCATGTTCGTTGATTCCCCTTTTTCTCCAATCCATTTCTTGTACTTTTGCGAATGACTGAAATACTGTAGTTTAAACAAAAATGGAGAAGGGCTCACAGTATAGTGGTATTTTTTTGTATAATGGAGAGTTCTGCAGGTTTGAGATCGTTATCACCTTCCCCGTGGTTCCGTGGAAGTTTTCTTTTGACCTTTTGCAGATCACAAGCCTTCTGCTCAACATGTCCTGCTGGCTGCTGGTCACTTGTTGATGTACAGGTGGCTTGACTAATGGAACAGAGCATGACAACAGAATTTTGGTTGTACATGCTGCTGAGACGTATTAATGATTGAGACAGACAAAGCTGCTGAAACAATGGAATCCTGCACAGGGACAGGTTGTCACCGTTGTCATTCATATGCAGCACGCGGCCACAGGTCAGCATCAGTTCTCGCAGAAGTTCGGCAATGCCGCTGATACAGTGCCCCCTATAGGTTAGAGTAGGAAATTTGATTTTTTTTTTCAGTGTGCCGGCGATCGCTCGCCTCCTCTTGGCGGACACAGAGACGTGTGGGAATGCGAGTCTAAACACAGAAGTTGAATGGAATTCAATTCATTTAGATCTTTAACTTGGTTTTACACGATTGTTCCCAAGCAATTATGGACTGCTTTGATTTATCATTGGGTGTATTTCAGGCATGATCTGGGCTGACGTCAAGAGACTGTGGTACGATGGACTGGAGGATTTCCTCAAGGAGTCACGTAACCAGCTTAGTTTTGTCATGACATCTCTTTACGTGGCCACCTTTACTCTCAAGGTGGTCGCCAACAGAAAGGTGAGAAATGATGGTGTTATTGGCCTTGACTGACGTTTAACCAGATGTGCGTGCCAGACCAGCTGCATTTGGCAAATTTCCACTTTTTTCCACAATTTTCCACAAATTTCCAAAAATTTCCACTCCGTCACCAAAGCTGGATGGGGTTATGTTTTCACCCCTGTCTGTTTGTCTGTTTGTTTGTGAACAAAATAAATCAAAAAGTTGTGGACGGATTCGGACAAAATTTGGCAAAGATGTAGCGTATGTCACAGGGACGAAATTATTAGATTTTAGTGAAAATTCGGATCCGGATACTAGAATCTTTTAAGTGATTCTTCACCATTGGGAGATGGGGCCAAAAACGATATATAGCAGGATATCTCAAAAAGTTATGGATGGATTTGGACGAAACTTGTTGGACCTGTTGTGTGTGTGACAAGGAAGAATTTTCATATCATTCGGATATGAGAATTATTTAATTGTTAAAGTGATTCTTCACCATTGAGTGATATGGCCAACCAGGCCGAGGTATGCTCTCTACTGAGTGCCGTTCTAGTTTCATATAGAATTTGGTCAATATTGAGATAAATAAAGAAAATGACAAAGAGGGTGTATGGGGAGTTTAATTTTAACTGTGAATAGTTCTAGAAAGTTACTTGGTGTTGCGTCATGATGGAACAGTTGCATATTCCTATGGAAATCTACTATTATCGTTATTTCTGTTGTTATTTTTCCATACTCGTAGTTTCATCGCGTAGCTGAGCGCAAAGATTGGGAATCGATGCACCCGACACTCGTGGCTGAAGGGTTGTTTGCCTTCGCCAATGTGTTCAGCTACCTTCGTCTCTTCTTCATGTACACCACCTCATCAATGCTGGGACCTCTGCAGGTCACACACCATCTGCAGACAATTAGTGTAGTGTTACTTTACTTTTGAAAGAAAGAACGTCTGGCCATCCCAGCACCATTAACTTCATGCATAACTCCCACAATCCTGATGGTCTTTATAAGATTCCTTGTTATAAAGTTTTGAGAGATGCATCGTATTATTCATAACTATATGTAGAAACTTTGTTTGGATTTAAACACTGGTACCAAAAGATTTTAATGTTTTTTTTTTTTGTGCTTGTTTCTCGAGTCAAGGCTCGTGGAAGAGCTAGAACACTGAACAGATCAGGATGCAGCAGGACAACAGAAAGGTTCTTGGAAAGGAGTTAATTTATTAGTTGGGTGAAAACCATCTTTGTCACCATATTTGCCAATCAAAAGAGACCACATCGACATATACAACATGATAATCACTGCATCACACTTGACTATTCAGAACACTGTATGTATATATTTTATTCCTTCCACCCCTTCTCCATGCTCTGCTGCAGATCTCTATGGGCCGGATGTTGAGAGACTTTGTGAAGTTCCTTGGTATGTTTGTACTTGTACTGTTCTCTTTCGCGGTGGGACTATCACAGCTGTATGCAAAGTTTCCAGATACACGGACAACTTCCAGTGATCACCAGTGCTTTGGGGTGTTCTGTGAACGACAGAGCAATGACACTTTACACTCGTAAGTGCATTCGTTCAATTCCCTGGACAGTGTCACTCTTTGCCCTGTATTTCCTTCCCCGGGTACTGTCTTTCCTTCTCTGTCGCTCCTTCTGCGGAACCTGTCTCTCCTTCCCCGGGTGCTTTCCCTCCTTCCCCGGGCACTTTCTCTCCTTTCCCAGGCGCTTTCTCCCCTTCCCCAGGCACTTTCCCTCCTTCCCCGGGCGCTTTCCCTCCTTCCCCGGGCGCTTTCTCTCCTTCCCCGGGCACTTTCTCTCCTTCCCCGGGCGCTTTCTCTCCTTCCCCGGGCGCTTTCTCTCCTTCCCCGGGCGCTTTCTCTCCTTCCCCGGGCGCTTTCTCTCCTTCCCCGGGCGCTTTCTCTCCTTCCCCGGGCGCTTTCTCTCCTTCCCCGGGCGCTTTCTCTCCTTCCCCGGGCGCTTTCTCTCCTTCCCCGGGCGCTTTCTCTCCTTCCCCGGGCGCTTTCTCTCCTTCCCCGGGCGCTTTCTCTCCTTCCCCGGGCGCTTTCTCTCCTTTCCCAGGCACTTTCTCTCCTTCCCCGGGCGCTTTCTCTCCTTCCCCGGGCGCTTTCTCTCCTTCCCCGGGCGCTTTCTCTCCTTCCCCGGGCACTTTCTCTCCTTTCCCAGGCGCTTTCTCTCCTTCCCCGGGCACTTTCTCTCCTTCCCCGGGCGCTTTCTCTCCTTCCCCGGGCACTTTCTCTCCTTTCCCAGGCGCTTTCTCTCCTTCCCCGGGCACTTTCTCTCCTTCCCCGGGCACTTTCTCTCCTTTCCCAGGCGCTTTCTCTCCTTCCCCGGGCACTTTCTCTCCTTCCCCGGGCGCTTTCTCTCCTTCCCCGGGCGCTTTCTCTCCTTCCCCGGGCGCTTTCTCTCCTTCCCCGGGCGCTTTCTCTCCTTCCCCGGGCGCTTTCTCTCCTTCCCCGGGCGCTTTCTCTCCTTTCCCGGGCGCTTTCTCTCCTTCCCCGGGTGCTTTCTCTCCTTCCCCGGGCACTTTCTCTCCTTTCCCAGGCACTTTCTCTCCTTCCCCGGGTGCTTTCTCTCCTTCCCCGGGCACTTTCTCTCCTTCCCCGGGCACTTTCTCTCCTTTCCCAGGCACTTTCTCTCCTTCCCCGGGCGCTTTCTCTCCTTCCCCGGGCGCTTTCTCTCCTTCCCCGGGCGCTTTCTCTCCTTCCCCGGGCGCTTTCTCTCCTTTCCCAGGCGCTTTCTCTCCTTCCCCGGGCGCTTTCTCTCCTTCCCCGGGCGCTTTCTCTCCTTCCCCGGGCGCTTTCTCTCCTTCCCCGGGCGCTTTCTCTCCTTTCCCAGGCACTTTCTCTCCTTCCCCGGGCGCTTTCTCTCCTTCCCCGGGCGCTTTCTCTCCTTCCCCGGGCGCTTTCTCTCCTTCCCCGGGCACTTTCTCTCCTTCCCCGGGCGCTTTCTCTCCTTCCCCGGGCGCTTTCTCTCCTTCCCCGGGCACTTTCACTCCTTTCCCGGGCGCTTTCTCTCCTTCCCCGGACGATTTCTCTCCTTCCCCGGGCACTTTCTCTCCTTCCCCAGGCGCTTTCTCTCCTTCCCCGGGCGCTTTCTGTCCTTCCTCGGGTGTTGCCTCTCCTTCCCCGGGTGTTGCCTCTCCTTCCCCGGGCGCGTTGCCTCTCCTTCCCCGGGCGCTTTCCCTCCTTCCCCGGGCGCTTTCTCTCCTTCCCCGGGCGCTTTCTCTCCTTCCCCGGGTGCTTTCTCTCCTTCCCCGGGCACTTTCTCTCCTTTCCCAGGCACTTTCTCTCCTTCCCCGGGTGCTTTCTCTCCTTCCCCGGGCACTTTCTCTCCT
Source organism: Myxine glutinosa (assembly GCF_964187855.1). NCBI lineage: Eukaryota > Metazoa > Chordata > Myxini > Myxiniformes > Myxinidae > Myxine > Myxine glutinosa. The sequence goes on along the minus strand of NC_136273.1, from coordinate 61,016,494 downwards.
TCCCCGGGCACTTTCTCTCCTTTCCCAGGCGCTTTCTCTCCTTCCCCGGGTGCTTTCTCTCCTTTCCCCGGGCGCTTTCTCTCCTTCCCCGGGCGCTTTCTCTCCTTCCCCGGGCGCTTTCTCTCCTTCCCCGGGCGCTTTCTCTCCTTCACCGGGCGCTTTCTCTCCTTCCCCGGGCGCTTTCTCTCCTTCCCCGGGCGCTTTCTCTACTTCCCCGGGCGCTTTCTCTCCTTTCCCAGGCGCTTTCTCTACTTCCCCGGGCGCTTTCTCTCCTTCCCCGGGCGCTTTCTCTCCTTCCCCGGGCGCTTTCTCTCCTTCCCCGGGCGCTTTCTCTCCTTCCCCGGGCGCTTTCTCTCCTTCCCCGGGCGCTTTCTCTCCTTCCCCGGGCGCTTTCTCTCCTTCCCCGGGCGCTTTCTCTACTTCCCCGGGCGCTTTCTCTCCTTCCCCGGGCACTTTCTCTCCTTTCCCAGGCGCTTTCTCTCCTTCCCCGGGCACTTTCTCTCCTTCCCCGGGCACTTTCTCTCCTTTCCCGGGCGCTTTCTCTCCTTCCCCGGGCACTTTCTCTCCTTCCCCGGGCGCTTTCTCTCCTTCCCCGGGCGCTTTCTCTCCTTCCCCGGGCGCTTTCTCTCCTTCCCCGGGCGCTTTCTCTCCTTCCCCGGGCGCTTTCTCTCCTTCCCCGGGCGCTTTCTCTCCTTTCCCAGGCGCTTTCTCTCCTTCCCCGGGTGCTTTCTCTCCTTCCCCGGGCACTTTCTCTCCTTTCCCAGGCACTTTCTCTCCTTCCCCGGGTGCTTTCTCTCCTTCCCCTGGCACTTTCTCTCCTTCCCCGGGCACTTTCTCTCCTTTCCCAGGCGCTTTCTCTCCTTCCCCGGGCGCTTTCTCTCCTTCCCCGGGCGCTTTCTCTCCTTCCCCGGGCGCTTTCTCTCCTTCCCCGGGCGCTTTCTCTCCTTTCCCAGGCGCTTTCTCTCCTTCCCCGGGCGCTTTCTCTCCTTCCCCGGGCGCTTTCTCTCCTTCCCCGGGCGCTTTCTCTCCTTCCCCGGGCGCTTTCTCTCCTTCCCCGGGCGCTTTCTCTCCTTCCCAGGCGCTTTCTCTCCTTCCCCGGGCACTTTCACATCCTTTCCCAGGCGCTTTCTCTCCTTCCCCGGACGATTTCTCTCCTTCCCCGGGCACTTTCTCTCCTTCCCCAGGCGCTTTCTCTCCTTCCCCGGGCGCTTTCTGTCCTTCCTCGGGTGTTGCCTCTCCTTCCCCGGGTGTTGCCTCTCCTTCCCCGGGTGTTGCCTCTCCTTCCCCGGGCGTTGCCTCTCCTTCCCCGGGCGCTTTCTCTCCTTCCTCGTCACACCTTATCACTCCTACCCTAGCCCATTAATTATACATGCTTTCCCAGTGTATTCATTCCTGTTGTTGGCACTCTCAACCTTTTTTTTTTTTCAACAAATCTCTTCACTCTTTGATTGGACATTTCCAAATGCACTTTACCTCAAAATTCCACATTCCCAAGCATTTTCTCACTTAAAAAAAACAATTGCTCTCCATCCCAAGGACTTCACTAATGTTGTATTATTCATATAAAATATGATCTGTGATTATGCAAATTCTTCAGCACAATTACAGTTTTAGAAGAATGTTGATGTGAAAAATGTGGATAAAGGGACGTCTTACTTCCTCAAATACAGGTTCTTGGGTACATGTTACGCACTCTTCTGGTTTGTGTTCTCTCTGGCACACGTGGTGCTCGTGGTGACACGCGTGGCTGTGCGTGGTGAGGAACTGCAGTCGTTTGTCGGAGCGGTGATTGTCGGAACGTACAACGTGGTCGTTGTCATCGTTCTGGCAAAACTCTTGGTGGCCGTCTTGCACAACTCTTTCCAGCTGATCGCTGTAAGATCTCTGCTTAGGGTTGATAACTGATTGTGTTGATTGCAATGCTAGTTACCTTTCTCCTCAAGTTGGTTGAATTCCCACTCTATGTTGGCATTCTATCACAATGAAATGAGAGCAAAGATTGTAATAACACGGACTTCAACAAATGCTCAAAAAGCTTTACAGAGTGAACTAGAATGAGCAATCAAAGATAATGTGGTTTTACAGTACTATTGTATGGACGTACTCGCATTTTAATTGTACATACTTTATAAACGTACTGTTATGAATTTGGTAGAGCAACATCTAGAGCTAGGTAGATCTGAATAGGTAGGTATTCGGCTGTCGTGACAGGGACTCTACATGTAATAAGTTCTTGATGTTTAGGCGTTTGTCGGGGTAAGAGGTATGATTGTGGATCTACCTGGAGGTCCGAGTGTTAAATAGTGAGGGATTAAAGGTAACGCCCCTGTGAGTCTCACCTGGTAGTCAAACCTTTGTCCATTATGGCACTGCAAACCACATAAACATTAGTTAGGTCCTTAGCGCAACATTAAATAATTCCTTTCCCTGACAATGACTTCGGAATAAATGGACAGGAAACCAGGCCAAAAACACCGCCACAATACACCGCCACCGTTTACACCTCCAAGGCCTACAAACCTCGCCTGGCACGTGTTACACAAGAACCGCGGGGTCGGGGACGGGAGATGTCAGGAGTAGCATGCCGCAGAGGGCGTGACCTGGGCGAGCCAGCGAGTTGGGAGGCTATGATTGGCTGAGGAGTGCGCCAATGTGACGTCATCGGCCACCAATATTAGCGACGGTCGGACGCCATTTCACAGAGTTGAGGCAGTTCGTTGAACAGTGGCACACAGGGCACACAGGACTCAGCAGAGGCAGCATTTCGTGGGAGCAGTTCGTTGAACAGTTGGCACTGAACAGTTGGCACTTGGCTGCCAGCACTCCCGCAGAGAGTCGAGTCGAGTGGAGTTAAAAGGAGTCCTTCCTGTCCCTGGTCAAGTGGAGTTCGTTTGCTCTGTGCAGCCCTGCGTTGGACCTTTGGAGCAAGGGAGCTCGTGGTGTGGGTGTGCCGTTGAACCGACGAGGCCTGGTGGCGCTTGGAGGCGTGGGGCCGTGTTACACTGAAGACGAAAGGAGCCAGATAAGCCCGATCCCCGCGTTTACACTTTACATGACGAGACGTGTTATTTTCGTATTAACCTCCCTCGTATCGTGTTTGATATCTGTTGTGTGTGGGATCCCAATTTAGGCTTAGTAGAGTTATTAGTATTACCGGCGCGGGCTTTTTCACTGGCTTTACTTTTCATTAATAAATCCTTATATTATTTTCTGTATATATCTGAACGCAGTTTTCCTGGGTGTTTGATTTTAGTAGATAAGGCGGCGGCGGGGGAGCTCCGCTGTGTACGCCATTCCGCGCGTTTAACTTTGTGTTGAGCTTGAATCCGCCATTGAGTTTTCGCCTCGGGAGTTAAAGTCTCGCAAATCGGCCATCCGTAACTGTGGTGTTAATCACGGTTGCGTAACAAGTGGTGTCAGGAGTGTAGGATTTGAACCCGTCGGACAAATTTTTTTGTCCGCGGCGAGACATCGACACGGTCGGGCGTACATTGCGCCCGACGTTCGAACGCAAGATTTTTATAGTCGAGGCGGAGAAATTTAATAATCAATCGGGCAAACGGAGCGCGATATCGCGTCTTCGTCAAATTTAAATTGTTTCAGGAATTATTAAAATAAATACGCGCGCGGGAAACAATCTTCCGGAAAGCGGATGTCGGAAATTGATGAGATGGAAGTACGCAGCGAGGCCTCCGTCAGCGTTGGGAGTGAGCCGGAAATAGGGGAATTAGATGTCGAGGTGAGCCTTGGAACCTCCCCCGTCCCGAGCACCAACTTATCCCCCTCCCCCACCGGGGAGTCGGGAGCAGTAGGAACGGCCCCGACAACCGACCAGATGTTGGGTCAATTGCTTCGAAAAATGGAAGGGATGGAAAAGAACGGTGAGCGAAACCTTGCAGAAATTCGGGGAATAAATGATAAAATTGACGGGCTGGAAAATAAAATGAGTAAGGAAATTGAAGGAATGGAAAGAAAAATGGAGTCCCAGGGGAAGGAATGTAGGGAAGGAATGAAGGGAATGAGTGATCGATTGGAGGAACAAATTGAAGGGATGGAAAATAAAATGGAGTCGCAGGGGAAGGAATGGAGGGAAGGACTGAAGGACATGAGTGACCAAATTAATGGATTAAAAAGGGAAATGGCAATTGTGGTAAGTGTACAGGTGAGCGGAGAATGTCCACAGTTCGATGGGGAATGTGTACAGGTAGATGGGGAATGCCTGCAGGTAAACGTGGAGTGTCCACAGGTGAGCGGGGAAGGAAATTTGGAATGTGAGAGTTGTAATGGGGAATGTTTCCCACATTCTGGCCTGGTTGTTTATCGGGACCGTGTGGATGTCACAACACCCCAACCGGGGGATGAATTTGGAATTGTGCAGCACCAGGGCGGTGGTGCGGAGCAAGAGGGGGTAGAGTTTTTGGGGGTCCGTGCAATGGAGCCGGACCAGGTATTTATTGGGGATATTGATCAAAGCCTGGCGGGGCCAGGAATGATTTGTGGAAATGATGAGGATGAGGATGATTTGATCCAGCGGCTGGAGACCTGTGACAGTCCCATGGAGGTAGAGCTTGTTCAGGCCCAAAGGAGTCTGGGGGAAGAGGTGAGTTGGTCCAAGGAGGTGGTTGGAATGACCGAGGGGACGCTCACCGTACACTGCTATTTGGAAACAGAGGCTCCAAAATTGGACAACCATTTGGGGGAATGTGTTGGCTCCGGGCTGGATTTGGATCTTGGAGGATCGGGAGATAGAGCTTCTGGAGATTTGGTCCCTGTAGGGAATTTGGATCAACTGCAGGGAGGGGCAGAACAACCGGTGGTAGAGGTTGTTCCCTGCAGCTGCGGTTTGGCAGTGGGAATGAAAATTTGTAAAATAAAATTACAATGGGAAATTGATTTGGAGCAGCCATGGTGGGGATTGGTCCCCGGGCTGCGGGATTTGGACATGGAGAGGTCATGGGTGATGGCCTCGGGCAAAAGTTGCCCCTTTCAAAATTTGGGTATGCCGGCCAGCTGGGGGGCTGTGATGGCGAGATTTGGACGTGGGGTCCAGCCTTGGGTGTCGAGGTACGACCTGGGTCCCACGGGGGGTCTGGTGGAGTGTGGCGTCCCTTGTCCGTCGGGGCGCCATCCGAGCCGGCGGCTCGGGCCGGCAGGGTCACCGGACCCTGGTGGGGGTTAAGACCTCCAGGGAGGTCCGAGGTGGTTTCTCAAGCCTGGGATGGCAAATATTGAGGACCACTAGGGGGAGGTGTTGTGGGTCGCGCTTTGGTGGTGGCACTGCGGACGGCCAACTTGGGACTGATGTGGTGACCACCCGGGCATGCGGCCTGGCACTCTCCTCCAGGGACTCTGGGACAACCAGCATGTGGTGACCTGGCATGGTGGTTGGTCTATGGACGCAGGTCAAACCGAATGGACAGGGATGGAGATAGCCTGCCGGACAACCATAGGGGCATCTGTGGAACGTGATGGTGTGAGTGACCTTCCACAGATGCTCCGTTATGATTTATGGACTCTCGGGTTGGGAAGGGAGCCATGGGGATGTGAATCGGGAGATGTGTAACGAGCCGAGCATATGGGCCATGCTCGGCTGGCATGTGTATGGCAAAGCATCCTTCTTTGGTGAGGTTAGTAAAAGGTGACAAATGTTTGGCATGGGTAATCTGTGGGTTAGATGCAAATTTAAGGGTGGATTTTGAAATGTCATGGTGGACACTGTACAGTGACGCCATTATTGATCCAGGTGTGCAGACCAAAGTGTTGGAGGCTGTGATGAAATTAATAGGGTAGCAGGACACAGCTTCAACTGGTTGCGGGGGCAACTGTGCTGATATTTGGGACGCGGGGTTATGGGGATGTAGTTGTGTAGCCTGAGGGTCAACGTGGTGCTGTGCATGTCCGAGGTGTGTGGACCATGTCTTCTGGGTGAGTCTCCTGGTGGAGCATGGCTGTTGACAGGACCTTGGTGTGGTCAAGTGTGGGTGAGCACTGGGGGGGCTGCAGTTCTGTAGTCGGACTGGGGGATGATGGGGAGGTGCAGGGGACGTGGCTGTAGGGACGCCACGCACTGCGACCGTGCCCCCCAGGGCCGAGGTTGTGTGTGCGGTAGTGTGTGTTGTGGCAGCAAGTGCTCACCACATTGGCCAGCTGGGGCTGGTGCAGCTGTGTTCCTCGCAGGGGGTCGAAGGATGGATGGTGGGTCGCACCCTTATGGACACTCATGGGCCATGTTGGCGTTTTGACTGCTCACCTTGTCCCGGTGACCCTTGCACGGTAGAGGTGCAGAGCTGTCGTGGCCGCAGGTAGTTGTGTAGCGATGATCACCGTTGGATGCGGATCCACATACCTGCCAGTGTAGTGGGGACAAAAGAGAAATTTGGAAGTATTTGGTAGGCCCAATGTGAAATTTTGGGAATTGTATGGGTGGATTGCACTTTGGACCTGACCAACCGGTAACTACCTGCACTTGAGGTGAGTGTTTTAAGGAGTACTGTCCCAGGCTTCAGGACTTGCTTTGGAAATTGGGGACATGTAAATTGGAGTTGGAAGGACGAGGCGGGTGAGAGTGATGACATGGCCGGTGAGGGGATGGAATGGGAGCCACAGTGTCTTGTGGGTGGCGTATGTTTTTGTATTGTGGTTAGGTGTTTTGATGTGGTCGTGAGAGTGGAACCTGGAGAGTGAGTGATGATTATTGGAGATAATGAGGGGCGATACTTGTGCTTTTGGAAATGTGCTTTTGGAAATGTGTGATGGTTTAAATGTGAACTGGGGGATTTCACATGTGGCAGGCCATGGCAAGCCTTGTAACACCTTTTACACCAAGAATTGTACTGAATTGTGCTGAGTTGTGTGGAGAATTGAATGGCAGCGGGGGAGGAAGTGTGTTCTGGGGTCTTGTGGGTGGGGAAGGTGTGTGTGTCCGCAGGTACAGAGCAAGCTCTGAGGAGCGATGCCTGCGGGCCCCCCTCTGCGGCAATTACCCCTGGCAGCCGGTGGTAACTGGAAATTGGAGCTCGTCGGTGGAGGGTCTGGTTGGGCGCCGCGGGGTGAGGAAGTCCCCCGGTGACCCGTGTTGCTGCGCGAAAGCAGGAGGCAAAGGAGCCTGGTGTGTGTGGAGACCCTCACCGGCGAGGTAACGGCGGAAAGGGGCTGTTGGGCTGTCACGGGGCCAAGAGGTAAAGGGGGGGGGGGGCAATGAACTTGTAAGTCGGTTGACTTGTTTTTGGGACTGCGGGCACCACAGCCTGATGCGCCCCCACCATCTTTTTGTGCGGTACCTCCCCGCTGCCTAGTTGAGGAATGCACACACACGTGAATGACATCAATGCCATGGTCCTGCAGGGGGTGTATTGAAATAAGTGCTTTGTTGATTTTTGAAATGCCTTGATGACCTATGGAATGAGAATGAGTGGTTAAGGGGTCTGTGTTGCATGAATGTGGGCGAAATCCACCGAGCCGTGTCACTCACCTGTAACATCTGGACAGGGCCCGTGGAAATTTAGGGGGATGCATTGGGGATGGCCCCGCAGGTAAGGTTGTGTCTTGTGGCATCCACCGGGGGACGCGGTCTGTAGACCGGGGTATGTACAAAGGTTAGAGTTTTGAGTTTTGGAAAGATGGTTAAGTTTTGTGGTTAAGTTAGTGTTGTGTGTTGGTTGTTTCCTCCCTCCACAGGAACAACGAAGAAAATGTACATACTTGCATGATGGTTAAGGGGTTCAGCATGTTAAGGAAGTGTAGGTAGGTAGTCCGACTCACTTCCCACAGCCCTTCCTGATTTATTTCATAGGTTAATTAAGTGTGTGACAGTAAGTGTTAAGGCTGGAATGGTAGCGCCTGCGGTGAACCTTGCAGGAGCTACGGTTCCAGGGGGGGGGGGCTGTGTTATGAATTTGGTAGAGCAACATCTAGAGCTAGGTAGATCTGAATAGGTAGGTATTCGGCTGTCGTGACAGGGACTCTACATGTAATAAGTTCTTGATGTTTAGGCGTTTGTCGGGGTAAGAGGTATGATTGTGGATCTACCTGGAGGTCCGAGTGTTAAATAGTGAGGGATTAAAGGTAACGCCCCTGTGAGTCTCACCTGGTAGTCAAACCTTTGTCCATTATGGCACTGCAAACCACATAAACATTAGTTAGGTCCTTAGCGCAACATTAAATAATTCCTTTCCCTGACAATGACTTCGGAATAAATGGACAGGAAACCAGGCCAAAAACACCGCCACAATACACCGCCACCGTTTACACCTCCAAGGCCTACAAACCTCGCCTGGCACGTGTTACACAAGAACCGCGGGGTCGGGGACGGGAGATGTCAGGAGTAGCATGCCGCAGAGGGCGTGACCTGGGCGAGCCAGCGAGTTGGGAGGCTATGATTGGCTGAGGAGTGCGCCAATGTGACGTCATCGGCCACCAATATTAGCGACGGTCGGACGCCATTTCACAGAGTTGAGGCAGTTCGTTGAACAGTGGCACACAGGGCACACAGGACTCAGCAGAGGCAGCATTTCGTGGGAGCAGTTCGTTGAACAGTTGGCACTGAACAGTTGGCACTGAACAGTTGGCACTGAACAGTTGGCACTTGGCTGCCAGCACTCCCGCAGAGAGTCGAGTCGAGTGGAGTTAAAAGGAGTCCTTCCTGTCCCTGGTCAAGTGGAGTTCGTTTGCTCTGTGCAGCCCTGCGTTGGACCTTTGGAGCAAGGGAGCTCGTGGTGTGGGTGTGCCGTTGAACCGACGAGGCCTGGTGGCGCTTGGAGGCGCGGGGCCGTGTTACACTGAAGACGAAAGGAGCCAGATAAGCCCGATCCCCGTGTTTACACTTTACATGACGAGACGTGTTATTTTCGTATTAACCTCCCTCGTATCGTGTTTGATATCTGTTGTGTGTGGGATCCCAATTTAGGCTTAGTAGAGTTATTAGTATTACCGGCGCGGGCTTTTTCACTGGCTTTACTTTTCATTAATAAATCCTTATATTATTTTCTGTATATATCTGAACGCAGTTTTCCTGGGTGTTTGATTTTAGTAGATAAGGCGGCGGCGGGGGAGCTCCGCTGTGTACGCCATTCCGCGCGTTTAACTTTGTGTTGAGCTTGAATCCGCCATTGAGTTTTCGCCTCGGGAGTTAAAGTCTCGCAAATCGGCCATCCGTAACTGTGGTGTTAATCACGGTTGCGTAACAGTACTCATTTGCTAGTTGTACATACTTTATAGATGTACTCACATTCCAGTTGTATATACTTTATAGATGTACTCACATTCCAGTTGAACATACTTGATAGACGTACTCACATTCTAATTGTACATACTTTATAGAGGTACTCGCATTCCAGTTGTACATACTTTATAGATGTACTCACATTCTAATTGTACATACTTTATAGATGTACTCACATTTTAATTGTACATACTTTATAGACGTACTCACATTCTAATTGTACATACTTTAAAGACACACTCGCATTATAATTATACATACTTTATAGATGTACTCGCATTATAATTGTACATACTTTACAGACATACTCGCATTCCAGTTGTACATCATTTATAGACAGACTCACATTCTAATTGTACATACTTTATAGACGTACTCGCATTCAATTGAACATAATTTATAGATGAACTCACTTCTAATTGTACATACTTTATTGATGTACTTGCATTTTAATTGTACATGCTTTATAGACATACACGCATTCCAGTTGTACATACTTTATAGATGTACTCAAATTCTAATTGACCATACTTTCTAGACCTACTCACATTATAATTTTACATACTTTACATACATAATCACATTCTAATTGTACATACTTTATCGACGTACTCACATTCTAATGGTACATACTTTATAGATGTACTCGCATTCCAATTGCACATACTTTATAGATGTACTCACATTCTAATTGTGCATACTTTATATACATAATCACATTCTAATTGTACATACTTTATCGCTGTACTCGCATTCCAATTGCACACACTTTATAGATGTACTCACATTCTAATTGTGCATACTTTATATACATAATCACATTCTAATTGTACATACTTTATAGATGTACTCGCATTCCAATTGCACATACTTTATAGACGTACTCACATTCTAATTGTGCATACTTTATATACATAATCACATTCTAATTGCACATACTTTATAGACGTACTCGCATTCTAATTGTACATACTTTATAGATGTACTCGCATTCCAATTGCACATACTTTATAGACGTACTCACATTCTAATTGTGCATACTTTATATACATAATCACATTCTAATTGTACATACCTTATCGATGTACTCGCATTCCAATTGCACATACTTTATAGACGTACTCGCATTCTAATTGTACATACTTTATCGATGTACTCGCATTCCAATTGTACATACTTTATAGACGTACTCGCATTCTAATTGTACATATTTGAAAGACGTACACGCATTATAATTGTGCATACTTTATAGACGTACTCACATTCTCATTGTGCATCCTTTATAGACGTACTCACATTCTAATTGTGCATACTTTATAGACGTACTCACATTCTCATTGTGCATCCTTTATAGACGTACTCACATTCTAATTGTACATACTTTATAGACGTACTCGCATTCTAATTGTACATATTTGAAAGACGTACACGCATTATAATTGTGCATACTTTATAGACGTACTCACATTCTAATTGTGCATACTTTATAGACGTACTCACATGCTAATTGTACGTACTTTATGAAGGTACTCAGTTGAAAAAAAACGTACAACTGGTTTCCACTAGGTGGCATTTGTGGCCTTCATTGGCACATTGTGTGCAGACAAACAGACAGACAGACACACAAATAAACAGACTCAACTGCAATACCCTCCTTTGGCGAGGGTAACTATTAACAAAGTCCTCAATTAATTAAGTCAATTAAGTTAACCTCGTAGAGTCCGACAGGATGGTTCAGAGGTAGTGCACATACTGTACATTTGAGCAGTCTCGGCTAAGTTTGAATCCTGTCGCAATGATAAACTGTCCGATTGGTGCTTTGCAACCAGTTTCGTCACAGAAAGCATCATCCATTAGGGGATGTTAATCCAGGTGTTCTGTCTGATAGCATTCGTTTGTGGACGTTCAAGATCCCACGGTCTTTCATGAAGAATATGTGAGTTATCGCTGGCACACTGGACAAATCGCAAATTGCTGCCCCGGGGTGCAAAGACATCCCATCAGTGGCACAAATGCACCCCAGTAATGATGCAAAAGTGGAAAAAATTTGTAATCCAATTCTGGTCCAAATTTGCAATCACGAACGAGGACTTTGTAAAGGCTTGAGCATTGTTTCCTTAGCAGGGAAGGAAGTAGAGTCGATCAGTTCACAAAATATAAAGATGAATATCTCAAGATAATGACAATAGTTCAGCAAAGGTAGCTGTGGTGAGCAAACAGAGATTGGATGACAAGACGGACTTTATGTGCATGTGCTGGTCTGGGTGCGCTTGCTACTTGGGGGAAAAAAAAAAAAAATTGCAAGTATGTTGATCACTCCGGTTTCTGTGTGTTTGTTTGTTTGTTTGTTTGTTTGTGTGTTTGTGTGGTTGTTTATTTGTGTATTTGTTTGTTTGTGTGTTTGTTTGTTTGTTTGTTTGTGTGTTTGTCTGTCCGCTCACTTATACTTGCCTACAGGTCACAATACAATTTGAATCCGATCTTCACGAAACTTCAGCAAATGGTAGTTTGTGGTCCGACAAAATCCTATATATTTTTGAGGTCAAAAGGTCAACATACGCCAAAGGTCAACCACTTTTTTCACATTTCTAAAATGTTCAATTTTCATCCGATTGACTTGAAATTTGAATAGGATTTACATATTTGGTCACTGAAGTCAACCACCAACTATTTTTGAGGTCAACATAGGCCAAAAGGTCAACATAGGCCAAATTTCTAAAATTGTCAATTTTCATCATATTCACTTAAACTTTGAAGACGATTTACATATCAGGTCACAGTGCCATGTGACATGTGGTGTTCGAGTCTGGTGCCGTATCATGCTGGTTTTCAAACGTGCATGTGTTGTGCAATGTTACAATGGAGACACCGTATGTTTGTGATGGAGACGCGTCGTATTTATGATGGAAACGCGTCGCGTTTGGAACGGGGACGTGTCTTGTGGAACGGGACGCGTCGCGTTTGGGACGAAGACGCGTCGCGTTTGGGATGGAGATGTGTCGTGTTAGGCATGGAGACTCATTATGTTTGTGACGGAGACGCGTCATGATTGTGACGGAGATGCGTCGCGTTTGGAACAGGGACGCGTCGCGTTTGGGACGGAGACACGTCGTGTTTGGGATGGAGATGTGTCGTGTTAGGCATGGAGACTCATTATGTTTGTGACGGAGACGCGTCATGATTGTGACGGAGATGCGTCGCGTTTGGAACAGGGACACGTCGTGTTTGGGATAGGGACGTGCATGCAATGTTGTGAGGGAATTTTTTTTGTTTTGTAAGGGTTGCAGAGCAACAATTGGGCACAACTGACTTAAGTAAGTAAATTAATGAATGAACGAAACAAAAGGAAAGGAAGATAGAGATTGAGAGAGAGACAAAGAACACGAAAATGAGCAGAAATCAGCAATTAAGAGGGTTCCATGAGTAAGGGTTCATGGGGGGTAATAAAGACCATGGGTAAGGATGGGGGACACCTATAAAATCCTTTGGAATGGAGATGTGCTTTTGAGTAAACAGATAAAACTACTTTTTATAGATGTGCATTTCATTGCATATTTCTTTGTGTATGACTAATTGCTCAGCATATGGACGCAATCGATATCAAGTCGAGCATCTCTTTTTGAGGCAGCCTAGTTCAGGCCTCTGCGGGAACACCGACTCCAAAGGTACCAGGTATTGCAGAACCAGTGCGGTTCTCGACGATGCATTAACAATGAATGGTGTTTTTTAGGACCACGAGGACAAAGAATGGAAGTTTGCACGAGCAAAACTTTGGCTCAGCTACTTCGATGATAAGTCGACGGTCCCACCGCCCTTCAACCTGCTCCCGAGTCCCAAATCCTTGTGCTACGGATTGAACGCGTTGCGCAAGTGGACCCGCACGCACACTGCGCTCGGACGCAGCGAGATGGAGCGCAGTCTGCGCGTACGTCCTCTCTGACCTCGATCCACATTGATCACAATTGACTTGCTTATTGCGATCGCAATGTGACGTCGTCCCGTTTCGTCCAATCCCCAGGAGTGGCGAGGGGAGCGGGCGCATCGTGCCGAGGGCTACCAGAACGTGATGTGTTGCCTCGTGCACCGATATCTGACCGATGTGCGCCGACGACGACACAACTGGCATCGCATGGCTACGGACAACCTGTCGGACCTGCGACAAGAACTTTCCCGAGTCCGTAACGACGTTCGGCCAATTGTGCACGCTCGCCGCCCAAGTTGACGCTTGAACGGTTCCCCCAATCGTAAACCCTTTTTCTTTTTCCATATATTTCCCTTCTTACTTTAGTATTATGTTGATTTGCTTCTTTATCGAATATCCTTTATTACCCTTACCAAAATGTCCTATGGGAATCCTATAGAAATGGACGTCTTAAAGGATTCCTATCGGACATTTTGATAAGAGGAACTTTGTCTTGCCCTCTTGACTCTCCTTAAACTTTATACCAACCTGAATCATGGATAATGCATGTCATTGCTGATGTCTTGTGATTGGCCAATTCCCTCTTAAGTTTTTTTTCTCCTAACCTGCTCACCTGCCCACCTATGAGACCCACTGGAACGAACCACCTTCCCTTTCCCGTGTGTAGAGGTCATCATAATACATGCCCACAATTGTCAGCCCAAAGTTGCTCCATTATGACGTCATGCATTACGTAATGTTTTACGTTTATCGAGGTGATCAGTCGATTGTATGGTCTGTATATTATAACGTTTAATGACATGGACTATGTATTAAAATGAGGAATTACTTGCCGGTGTAAGAGATGACAGCGATAATAGAGGTGAAAAGTTGAACACCTCACCCATTTGTTACACCTGTTCTCGGAAAACTGTGATTGAAAATTCGACCGAGTCGTTTGTTCGATTGACGAGTGGTCCTACAACTGGTCAACATGGGGACTTTGACTTGTTCTGTTAAGAGGCTGGGTCAGTTCGTCCCTTATTAGGAGACCTGGAGGGTGCGTGGTGATGCTGACCATGGTGCGGATGCCAGATCAGCATACGTCATTTGATACAGGTGGTCAGTCCACAACTCAAGCCTCTGAGATTGGTGAGGTAGAGCAAGAGGATGATGAAGCTTGATGGTCCAAATAAAGGATGATGAAGATGAAGCTTGATGGTGCAAAAGTCCTGCAGTCACGTTTCTCGTGGCAGGTGAGAAGGAAGACGAGGAAGAGCTGGAGTGGCCCAAGGCAGTGTTCTGAGTCCAGTCCTATTCCTCATCTTCATCAATGATCTCTCTGATTATCTGGAAAATCCCCCTTATCTATTTGCTGATGATTCCACCATTTGCCATGATATGCCTCATCCTAGCTACTTTTTAAACAATCTTCATGAGGAAGTTCATTCACTCAAAGCTTTGGGTCTCACTATCAACCATGATCTTTCTTGGGCAAACCATATTTCAAAGTTAGCCGACAAAGCCTCATAGGCGTTAAACTTCGGAAAAAGGGTTTTTCTTCTGCAGCCTTCAAAACGAACTCTCAGGTTCTCAGTGTTTATTTCCAATGAATGATATACTTCAACCCGTTTAGCAGTACTTGGGTAGGATTTTATGCCATCTTGACCAATGAAATTTGCTGTTCGTGCTCTCAGGGCAGAGTAACAGCGAGATTCAAAACAAAATGGCGGCTCGTGCTCTGAACCGCATAGCAAGAGTTGAAAAGACCCTTCCTCTGTCCTTTTTGGCAATATTTTGTGGGGTAAGGTGTTCTATGAAGTAGTTGTTATTATTAGGGGAAAAGCCCGTTAAAATGACGGTCCCACAAAACTAAACACAACACAATATAGAGGTTTACAATACAGTACATACAAAGTCCCAAACAGAGACCAAAGTTTGTTCAAAGTGGAAGCAACTGAGGTGGAGCTATACCTGTAATGGTTAATCCACCTTTGATTCTGGCCAAATTTTTGTTCCAAATTTTATTAGCCCGTCAATCACTTCTGTCTGTGTGTGTGTGTGTGTGTGTGTGTGTGTGTGTGTGTGTGTGTGTGTGTGTGTGTGTGTGTGTGTGTGTGTGTCTGTCTGTCTGTCTGTCCGTTTTGAGTTTTGTCATCGAATTTTCACCAAAGCTTTATTATGAGAATATGGAGAACGAAAATTATTAATTTGGTCCAAGGTCAAAGTAGTAGGATCATTATGCTGACTAACCCCAAAAAAATTGCAAGAAAACGTGTTATGGTATTTTCCTGTAGTATTGGGTCCAGAGAACAACATATCAAAAGTAGGCCGAAATTGGCTCATCAGAAAGGGTCCAAATTTGACGTCAAACAAGATGGCCGCCATCGGACCAAAATGTCCAATATATACGCATATCTTTTGAAACAAGCAGTTCTAAATCACTTTAAAAAGTAAAAAATTAACCATAAAACGTATTACCTTGGATGTCTTGCAGTTGACAAGAGTGTCCCAATGATGCCATGACGTCATTCGTTAAGTCATGACGTCATGTCATGACGTATTTACGAGTAATCTGATGAAAAATTCATGTGTACCACAGCGTTTTCCCCATAGATGGTCTCTAGGATATCTTTGAGTCCACTTCCCTCCATCATTGTCCCAATAGCACCTATGCCGTTTAGGTTCATTAATGTATGGAAGCTGCCGAGTAACAAGACAACATATTTTACTGGGCTACTGTCTTCAACCTCGTTCACAATTTCAGAAGCTTTCCAAAAGAGTGATTGGTCGAAAGTGACTACAGGCGAAATGTTGTACTTTGACGCAAGATTGCATATGAATTCAAGAGTCGACAGGATACATGTCTTGTCTCCAGGGTACACATCAATCATTGGCAGGAACAGCACAGATGATTGTCCTGGGTGTCCACGCTTACTGTTCAGTGTGTTCATCATTCCTTGCCAATTTGGGAGCTGTACATGAAATCTGAAGGACAGCTCCCAAAGCAGAACAATTCTGTGGTCTTCTTCATTCAGCGGAGGTAGGGGTTGGAATTTGATGCTGCAGCGGACGTTCTTTGAAAAACGGTAATCTTTGATTGGAATTTTGGTATCATTCCTGATGTTAAGTTCACACAGTTTTTGCCTAAGAAGTGTGTAGTTGACTTGAGTGCCAGGGGTTTCAGCTGCAATCATTCCCATTCCATGGAATGTACCCTTCCCATCGAGAGTCACAATGTTATGGTCAACATTATCTGCGGCGAATAAAAGCATCATATCACTTATGGTTGTTTGACCACCTAAAATATCCGGAGCAACTGAAGACGCAGCATTTTCTTCAAATCTTTGAACTTCTGAATAGGAGGCACAATAACCCATAGCAGAAAGACTGTCCATCAGGAATCTAGAGCGGAAGTGGTGGTGCATTTGTACTGCAAGTCCGAGCTGAAACGGGGCTATAACTGTCCTTGGGCGAACTGCCTGAATAATTGACTGTCCTCTACTTGCTTCTTTCCTCCGAGTATCCTTTCCGACCAGAAGTTGCTGAAGCATGTAATGCAAGCTATGGGGAACATACTCAAGAACTGACTCAAGTTTCAGATCTGTGGCTTTGGGATACTCACTCCCAATAGGTGTAATGATGGACTTGATATCGCTTTTGATGAGCTTCGCTGCAGTTACTATTATTGCTTTCTTCTGGGCTTCCTCGTCATCCTTGTTTGGCATCTTAAAGTAGTCCCGTAGAATTTTGCTTGTCTTTTCTCGAAAAGTCACGATATTGTTACAGACACGACTTTGATGTTAGGGTGGGCCGAGCGGAATGGCCGCCGTGTCCGCACAAGTTACCCGATTATACTCGAACGTTGACTAAATCGCGCTATGCTAAATCAATGATGGAAAAGACACAACGGCTGGATTAAAATGACACGACACCAAGGGTTCAGTTCTCAAGACCTCCGGAGGAGGTTATATTAGGGCGGAAGGTCAGATTACAATGACAAGAGGGACAGCATAGGAAGACAGGCACTTAGACACACTCTTGTAATAGCCCCGACAGACGACAGATAAACAGGACAAAAACTGACTCACACGGGGATTGATGGCAAGGAAAGGCAGAATCGATGGCTCCAGGTGCACCTGGGCTCAGGGCAGGATCGACCCGGTCCGGTCTAGAGATGCGGGGAAGTCGCTCTCAGCGCTGGAAGGTCGCGACTTGTCTTCTTCAGTCGGGGGCGCATCTCACGTCACGTCCGGTAAGTGGCCGCGTATATCCGGCGGGGAGTGACACGCCCTCGGCTCGTTAGCTCCGCCCCAGATGTAATCGGCCCGTTGCTTCTCATTGGGTGCGTGCGGGGGGGTTACCGGCTCCGCCCTTGACGAGGGGCTGACAAGGAGCCCCTTCGTGGTAACCCCGTCGGAGCGCATGGTCAATGGCGGCTAACCGAGCCGATGTGAGGACGCACACTCCCCCCGCGCCGCGCCGTTGTTGTAGTTGTTGTAGTTGTTGTTGTAGTTGTTGTTGTTGTTGTTTCATGGGGAAGATGGGAGGAGGTAAGGGGAGGTCCTAAACTCACTACTGGTGCCATACGATCACATTCTGGTGCAACGAAGAGTCAGAATTAATGGAAACGAGTCCTTAACTGACATAGACTAAGAATAACTAGCAAGATGTCCTATAGTTGTCTACGTGAGATGCGGTGAACCTGGGCACGACATTTAATGGGGGAAAAAGGGGAAGGTCGGTTCTACAGAGTGTTATTTACAGGCAATGGGACTAGGGAATGGGGGATTGGGGATAGTTGGGGAGTATTGGGGAAATAGGGGAGTATTTACAAGCGGATATTGAGGCCAAATGCCATATCCGCAACATTGCACCCTTCTCTACCCTCGGGGCGTCCCGACCCGATAAATTTTTACCTATTTTAGTGTGGCACTCAGATGTAGTTCCCTCTACTATTAACTCTACCCTGAGTGCGACAGTTTTACAGATGTTCACAAATGAGTAAATATGTCCCCCTGCGACGTTGCACCCTTCTCCTCACAGAAACACACCCACAGGATAACCGAATTGCGGAAAGAATTCGCAAACTAAACATACAGCCGGTAGGGAGCATTATTTACAAGACTACGCTGCTATTTACACTACGATCCAGGACCTGTTTTTGGAGGAACACATGCAGATGTTATGCATAGAGAGAGCACGCATGCCAGCATCGATACACCAACCCACGAGTGCTCTGTGGCCTTACGGCCTTTAATAACGTGCAGAGCACCCCTTCCAAGCATCAAAAGCACCACCCCATCACACAGTCAGCACCATCCGGTGCAGTCACCATTGTTCATTGAATAAAAATAAATTCAACAACCCCTAACCCTGCAGGTGTCTCTTGCTCTTCGTGTGGTGCACGTGGCCTTCTGGCTTCTTTCAAAAAAATAAAGAAAGGCGCCAACCGCGTCCATTTCCTTATTGTGGCCGTCAGGGTGCCAACTATTAGTGGTTCACCTGTTTGGCATAGGTGCCACGTTGACCCATAGGTCCTTCCACGGGTGGTGCTTGGCCGCAAAAGAACTGCGGTCCATTGTGGGTGGCCACAAACATTGCGGTCCATATGGTGTATCGATCCAAGCAGCAAGCAGCGAAAGTGCAGGCCCACAACTGCGAAGCCAGCACCTCTCTCTCCTCTCTCTCTGCCCCAAAGCCAGATCCTCGGAGGTGGGAGACAAAAGAAGAAGACAAGTGAGTAAGGTGGTAAGGGCGCAAAAGTGCACGCAATGTAAGGTAATGCACACTGGGGGCACATGGGAACCAGGTGAGACAGGTACGTTCCTACCGTACGCCCCCCCCCCCCCCCCACCAGGTAACCTACATGGCCCCTCCCTTACCCCTTACTGTATCCACAAAACACAACACTACCCATAAACATCTACTTTACAAATCAACAAACATCCCTACTGTCTTCCCCGTTCCTCCCATAAACCAAATTCGTCTTCTCTCCCTCCTAACCAATCAAATTTGCCATTTTCAACTTTCATCAAAATTTGCCATCTCCAACTCAACATCATAATTTGCTATCACCAATTCATCATCAGTCCCTCCTAGGGAGGGAGAGATGGAATCACCCCAATGTCTCATCCACGTCGTGATGCGTCTCACAAATCCAACAGCAGTCCTTACTTCCTGCAACACAAAACAAAGAAAACACAGGTGTGGAGTCATCATCATCACCACAGGTAAGTAGCTGCGTATGGTGCGACAGGTTCATCAATCCTAACTATTTCCTAAATGACTTTAACAACTTTACACTACCCGGGGTCTTTCTCCGGCCAAACCATTGGCCCTCTTACACTATGGGTTCTAAAAACCAATTCCCATTGGCCAAACTGTGGTGCTTTTCAATTTGGGGTCTCACTCCCCCGATTCATCTCCCGGTGCCCTCGCACAATTTCTGGGCTGTGGCGTGTACCTCTCCCAGTGGGTCTACCCACCTGCACACCTCCACCACTGCAGTTGCCTCCGAGCTTACCTGCTCCTTACCCTAACCTAACTACCTGGGGAAGGCCCTCTGGCGCTCTCCCTACTCGGTGCCCTCTCTGGCACTGGGCTACCCGGGTCCGTCCTCCGGATCCTCGGGCCCCATCCACAACTCTACCGGCTCCCAGAGCCCACCTGCGGCCTCACTTGGCCGACATCCTCACAGTGGTGGAGTGCCCAACCAACTACACACACTAACAGGCTACACGCCCAGCCATTTCCACAACACTAATGCACCCATTCACAACACCATTCTGCAACCGCACCACATATGCCAATTTCCAACCACAATTTACCTATACCCTCTACCTAACACTTACACTACCCGCCCGGGTACTCGTGAAAGGGGCCCACTCTTCCCCCATCCACACCTTCGCACCATGCACACCACTCCGTACCACTTACTCCAACTCTCTCCACACACCTGTACTTGCACACCTGTGCTCTCACACCTGGTGCCACCTGCACCCTTCTCTCCCCAAGCGCATTCACGCTGATCCACAACACTCATTACTCACACACTGCTCCACACACCTGTCCAGTTGCACACCTGTGCAATCACACCTGTTCAATTCTCACACACACAGCATCATCTCAGCTAACTACTCCCCTCTGAAACTTGCGCTTCCCAGTCGTCCCTTTAAACTATTGCGCTCCCTCGTCTTTATCATCCACACTAAACTACCTGCGTCCCCACTACAGGTATCAGTCACTAACTAAACTTAACGTCACCTAATGTCATCTTCGCTAGATCCCTACAATATAACCTAACCCACCCGGGCTAGTTTTCACTGCCATCACCCCATAAACTATAGCTCCTTTGCCCCACATGGGAAGGGGGGCCGGGATGCCAGCCTTACCCACCGGGCCCATCGCTCACTACCAATTTTTGCACATCAAATTTCAACAAATTAATAATTTGCCAATCACTACCCATCATCTGCCAATCACTACTGCCAATCCTTTGCCAATCACCAAATTTTGTTTTTTTTCTAATTTCGGGGCCAAAACACTAACCTCATCACCCAGTCTACCCACTAATGCCTCTCGGTGCGCCAATTCCTGTCCAAAGCCCGGCTTCGTAAAGCCAAGCCATGAATGCGGGTTGTTCTGTGCCAGCGGCTGGATGCGTCCGGCACTCGGTGCAGGGACGGGGGCTTACCCGGGCCGAGATCCCACGCACCATCTCGGCGTGGAGCCATCCAATGTCCCGATCTCGACCTGCCGGAATGCCTCAACAAAAAGTGGTCGCCATGACGACCCTTTCTGTCGGGCTGCCCGCTCCGCCTAGTGGAGCACGGACGCGGCCGTTCAAAGCGAGGCCCGGCACGCACCGAGGGCCCGCTTCGGCTAAAAGTCGACCTAACCTCTAACCTGGTTACCGTCGATGCTTCACCTGGATTCTTACACCCCACAGCCCGTTCCTTGCTCACACATCCAGCCGTTTCCATGCTCCTCGTACCTTTCCTTACACACCCAGGTACACCCATTCCACTCACAGCCTTGGTCACACACCTGACCACCGAACACTTTGGCACACATTCGTTGGTCGCACACCTCACCAACACACCTCTTCGCGCCCCCTCCTTGGTCACCTCCTCTGTGACAATCACAGGTGTGCTCTCATTCGCACACCCAACCACGTGCCTCACTACCAATTCCAGCGTGCATTCCCACTCACGCTCTACCATTCCAGGTGTGCTTCCTTTCTCACCTGTCACAACCAACTCACGCTCCTTGTCACTCTCACTACTCTCACCACCACTCTTGACAACGCACTCACCCTTACTCTTGACAGCGCACTCTTTCCCCATGCACCTGTCCGTTACACACCTTTCTCGTGCACACTCTCCCGTTACACCCTCTGTAACACTCACCACAGGTGTGCATTCTTCCTTACTTTTGACAGCGCACTCTTTCCCCATGCACCTGTCCGTCACACACCTTTCTCGCGCACACTCTCCCGTCACACCCTCTGTAACACTTACCACACCGCGCTTCCATGTGCTCCCTCGCACACACGCTACGACCGACTCACTCTCGCCAGCACCCTCACTCCTTGGCACGCACTTTTTCCTCACACACCCCAGAGTCGGACTTCCTCGCACACCTCCTTTTTCGCACACCAGACCTGTCGCACACTTCACCAGTGGCCTCTCACGAACACCCGGGTCCATCTCAACCCCCAAGCTCATTAAATCACCTGGCGCATCATACGCACGACCATATTGGTCACCACTTACACCGGGTCCTCTTCCTCTTCGCTTCTCCTCCATCACCTGCGAATCCCTCATCCGGTTAATGAGCACATCATCACGATCCAAACACAGACTTTGGACCAATTCTTTTATCTCCTCTTTTATCTCTTTCTTATCCCCTCGCCGTCGTTTCTTAATTTCGCTCACCCCTTCTTCCACTTCTTCTAATTTCTGCTTCACCTCTTTTATTCCCCGGTACGTCTCCTCAAGCTCATCCTCTAAGGCTACCTTGACCGTTTCCAGGTGCGTCCTCACCTGCCGGTCCTTCGTCTCCATTACCTCTATCACCTCGTCCAGCCTCGTTGTCAGTCCCTCACGTACCATCTGACATTCCCTCTTCGTCGCTACCAAGTCATCTTTTAGTTCTTTCTGTGTCGCTTTTAAACCTCCTAATACCGCAGTGTTCCTTTGAACCTGCTCCACTAACTCCGTCTGTCCCACCGTCAGCTGCTCCACCTCCTGCGTCAGGTCCTCTATGCCCCCTTGTAACTTTACAGTCCCCTTTCTCACCTCCTTCTCCATGTGCTCCTTACAGTGCCTCACCTCCTCGCGCACTCCTCCGACCTCCTCACTCACCCCTCTTCTGATCTCCTCTCCCATCACTTGCATCTCCTGCCCAGATGCCACCCTCATCTGCTCCATTTCCTCCCTGTGAGCATCCAGTTTGGTTTCTACCCCCATTCTGACCCCCTCTATCTGCTGCCCCATTTGTTTAACTTCCCTTTCCGCTTGGTCCCTCATGTCCCTCAATTTGCCTTCCATACTGTTTTCTAACCCCTCTAACCCCTTTTGCATCCCTTCCATTTGATTCTCCTGGGCAGCCATTCTATTTTCTACCCCCGTTAACCCATTTCTCACCTCTTTTATCCCGTTGTCTAACCCCTCAAAATTATTGTCTAACTTCCCAAATTTCTTGTCTAACTCCTCAAAATTATTGTCTAACTTCCCAAATTTCTTGTCTAACTCCTCAAAATTATTGTCTAACTTCCCAAATTTCTTGTCTAACTCCTCAAAATTATTGTCTAACTTCCCAAATTTCTTGTCTAACTCCTCAAAATTATTGTCTAACTCCTCACCGGTACCCCTCGCTTCGTCCCTCATTACCCCCATTTGGCTTTTCAAACCTCTAATTTGGTCTCCCAATTGCTCACCCATTTGTTCCATAAGGGCCCTCATTTGCAACATGAAAAGGTTCGGATCCACCAGGGGCGCTGCCACGGTCGCGGGCGCGGTGACCAGCGAGGCGCCATTTTGCGCACCCGCAATGTCGGGCGCAACGACGCTAATTTGTGCGTCTGCTACCCTCGCTGCTTCGCTCTCCTCGCGTCCCTCAATTTGGTCCTGGACCGACCCTGCCTCACTCTCCCCTACCGGACCCCAGCTGTCTTGATCCGCCATAGCGCGACTTTCAAAATTCGGGTTTTTATTTCCGTAAAACAAAACAAATTTCGGCCGCTCCAAATTTTGACCAAATTTTTTTTTTCCTCTATTCGTTTTTTTTTTTAAATTTGGTCGGGCCTCGAATCCCACTCCCAGACACCAATTGTTACAGACACGACTTTGATGTTAGGGTGGGCCGAGCGGAATGGCCGCCGTGTCCGCACAAGTTACCCGATTATACTCGAACGTTGACTAAATCGCGCTATGCTAAATCAATGATGGAAAAGACACAACGGCTGGATTAAAATGACACGACACCAAGGGTTCAGTTCTCAAGACCTCCGGAGGAGGTTATATTAGGGCGGAAGGTCAGATTACAACGACAAGAGGGACAGCATAGGAAGACAGGCACTTAGACACACTCTTATAATAGCCCCGACAGACGACAGATAAACAGGACAAAAACTGACTCACACGGGGATTGATGGCAAGGAAAGGCAGAATCGATGGCTCCAGGTGCACCTGGGCTCAGGGCAGGATCGACCCGGTCCGGTCTAGAGATGCGGGGAAGTCGCTCTCAGCACTGGAAGGTCGCGACTTGTCTTCTTCAGTCGGGGGCGCATCTCACGTCACGTCCGGTAAGTGGCCGCGTATATCCGGCGGGGAGTGACACGCCCTCGGCTCGTTAGCTCCGCCCCAGATGGAATCGGCCCGTTGCTTCTCATTGGGTGCGTGCGGGGGGGTTACCGGCTCCGCCCTTGACGAGGGGCTGACAAGGAGCCCCTTCGTGGTAACCCCGTCGGAGCGCATGGTCAATGGCGGCTAACCGAGCCGATGTGAGGACGCACACTCCCCCCGCGCCGCGCCGTTGTTGTAGTTGTTGTAGTTGTTGTTGTAGTTGTTGTTGTTGTTGTTGTTGTTGTTTCATGGGGAAGATGGGAGGAGGTAAGGGGAGGTCCTAAACTCACTACTGGTGCCATACGATCACATTCTGGTGCAACGAAGAGTCAGAATTAATGGAAACGAGTCCTTAACTGACATAGACTAAGAATAACTAGCAAGATGTCCTATAGTTGTCTACGTGAGATGCGGTGAACCTGGGCACGACATTTAATGGGGGAAAAAGGGGAAGGTCGGTTCTACAGAGTGTTATTTACAGGCAATGGGACTAGGGAATGGGGGATTGGGGATAGTTGGGGAGTATTGGGGAAATAGGGGAGTATTTACAAGCGGATATTGAGGCCAAATGCCATATCCGCAACAATATCATGTCGCCCCTCACCCTCAGCCACAAATATAGAATCTCCATCGTGTGTTAGTAACTTGGACTTAGGATACTGATTGCCATATGCACTAGAATCACTATCACGTAAACATCCTTTCATCTTATTGGAAAGGTCTGTAATAGTCAGTTGTTCTTCATCGTTGTCCTCAAAATAGGTACACACCCTTAAAAAAGCTTGGTCCTGATCATTGTTGGTTGGCCGCCCAACTTTCCTCTTCTTATTGCTGCCTGATCCTAATCTATGCTGCGTGGGAATATCACGTAATGTGCGACAATGTACATCACAAGAATGATGGTACACACAGTCTGCTGCATGAAGGCTCCACCAAAGTATTCAACACGCCCCCGGACTGTAAATGCCCAATCATCATTTCGTGATTTACAATTCAAAAGTATCTTGTCCACAAAGGTGCCTGTTCTAACAACGCTATAATCATCGTAATCAGCACTGGTCTTGTTGTCCCCCGTCGCTCAGCGGAGCGAAAGGGGGACTATGGCTTTCCCCTCCGCCCGTGTGTCCGTCCGTCCGTGCGTGCGGGCGTGCGTGCATGCGTAAGCGAAGGACCGCATTCGAATTTGGTGTGTGGGTGCAACCCACGTCAAAATCCAAGATGGCCGCCGCCATGTATGTCTGAACCTTGTGAGATGAATATCTTGAAAAATAAGCGAAGTACCAACTTCTAATTTGGTGTGTGGGTGTATCCCGCCATAAGGACGAACGCTATTGAAAATTGGGTCGCCACGTCAAACTCCAAGATGGCCGCCACCATATATATGTCTGAACCTTGTGAGATTAATATCTTGAAAAATAAGCGAAGTACCAACTTCTAATCTGGTGTGTGGGTGTATCTAGGCACAAGGAAGAACGCTGTTTAAAATTGGGTCGCCACGTCAAAATCCAAGATGGCCGCCGCCATGTATGTCTGAACCTTGTGAGATTAATATCTTGAAAAATAAGCGAAGTACCAAATTCTAATTTGGTGTGTGGGTGTATCTCGGCATAAGGAAGACCGCTATTGTAAAGTGGATCGCCACGTCAAAATCCAGGACGGCCGCCACCATATATATGTCGGAACCTTGTGAGCGAAATATCTTGAAAAATAAGCAAAGTACCTTCTGGTGTGTGGGTGTATCTAGGCATAAGGAAGAATGCTATTGAAAATTGGGTCGCCACGTCAAAATCCAAGATGGCCGCCTCCATGTATGTCTGACCCTTGTGAGCGAAATATCATATCATAGCATGTTTTCTGCGTGTTCGACTTTGTCAACTCACATCACTTCCCCGACGGGGGACCTAGGCGTAACGCTTGTTAATCACAACTTTGCTCCCACAGAATAAGCAGTCCGTTTTGCTATCAAAAGGGCCTGTAGACACACGTGCACTTCTTTTTACAGCTGGAGCGGAATCTAATTTCGCTTTCTTATATCTCTCAATGTCTTTTTTGTTTGTGTAATTCAAGCGACAGGTCTTGTGTACCTTCGTTCCATCAGCTACGTTGATGATGTCACCTCTCTCGGCGCTTGCATTGTTGATTCTGGTAGCTCCTTTTTAAAGTAATTACAACGCTGTCCTCACTTCCTGCTGCTATCTCCCCATTGCACGAGACACAGGTTTCTTGATTTACATTCATTTTCAGGACCTGAAACAGAGAATAAGCTTTGTTTTGATTGGGATTCTCTATATGTGTACAGTACAATCAATAACAACACATGTATATAAAGTCATTTTAACTGTAGTTGTTACTGGGTATTAGTCATCCTTCACCTGGCAATGGCCTCTTATACACACAGTTATACATGTATAACTGTGTGTATAAGACACAGTTATACATGTATAACAGGAGTGTTATAATCTATAATATGAGACATACAGTCATACACATGTCTCAAGAAAGCACATGGCATGCATGGCCACCAGTGTTACTAAGTTAAACTGTAGGATGGTCTGATAGAAAAAAAGTTGCCTTTAAAAAGTTTGTTTTATCTTACCTGTGTAATCTTTATTAGTTTAGACACATTTTGTCATTTTCTGTATTGCAATAAAACACTGATTAGGTAAAATTTGGAAAAATCTGAATCTGATTGGAATCTTTTGTCTTAATACTCTGAAGAAGAGATGTTTGTAGATGGCAGCACTACACTTGTGGGTTGGCTGCCTAACCAGGAAAAACTATGTTAATGCACTCACCTACCTTTTGTTCTTTGCCATGACTGGGGTTCCCTTTATAAAATTTAATGGCTAAAATGTCAGTAATACCATCTAAAATCTTCTTCATCTAAAATTTGCCGCAAAAACTTGAAATTATGGAAAGCTACGTTGACGTCATGACGCAATGAATGACGTCATGACGTCATTGGGGCACTCTTGTCAACTGCAAGACGTCTAAGGTAATAAGTTTCATGGTTAATCTTTACTTTTAAAGTGGTTTAGAACTGCTTGTTTCACAAGATATGCGTATATATTGAACGTTTTGGTCCGATGGCGGCCATCTTGTTTGACGTCAAATTTGGACCCTTTCTGATGAGCCAATTTCGGCCGACTTTTGATATGTTGTTCTCTGGACCAAATACTACAGGAAAATACCATAAAACGTTTTCTTGCAATTTTTTGGGGGTTAGCCCATTTATTTCATATTTTTACCCGACTAAAGGTCAAGCGTCACATAAAATCGTCAATTTTCATCAGATTGACCTGAAATTCTAATAATTAGCATACTGGGTCACTGAATAGGTTCACCAATCAAAAGTTAGATGATTTGTTTTATATCTAAAGCTCAAAGGTCAAGGCTGCATAAAATCATCAATTTTCATTTTGTAGTTTTTCTTAAACTGTTTTATTTATTTTTGAGCATACAAAAGAAGAAGAAGAAGAAGAAGAAGAAGGCGTCTGAATACAGACGGACGTGGACAGGCTTTACATTTTCAGATGCTTTCTAATCAAAATCAGTTTTATTTAAAATAAAAAAATTAAGTTCTATAATAATTTAAAATTTTTTAAAGAAGAAGAATATATAGGCCAAAAATGATATCTAGCATGATATTTCAAAAATATATGGACAGATTTGGACGAAACTTGGTGGATGAGTTGGTAAGGTGACAAGAACAAACCGATTTGATTTTGGTTCAGGTCCGGATCCAGATCCGGCCTATCATTGGGATACAAACCATAAATTGTTCCGCTTGGCAGAGGTATGTGCAATATCGAGTTCCGTTCTAGTTTTGTTCTGTTCTGGACACTTGAAAATAAATACATAAAGGACACAAAAGGCAGTGTTCAAGAACTTTAAATAACCATTGTCGAGACAGTGATATCAATTTTGCTAAATCATGGAAATACTTTCAACAAAGCAATCTCATCATGATGCGCAATCCTGTTGAGAAACAAATGAAGCCCTTTATTTATAATTGTGAAAATAAAAATGATATTCAATATTATCCTGATGAATATTCTTACAAAGACGTCAATGCTACATTCAACCATGCGTTAGAAACCTTTTCAAAACATAGATGCGTTAATTAAACTTGCGCACATTAGAAAGGCTTTGTTTGTAAAATTAAAACACACAACAGATATAACATTGATTAATCCAATAAAGTTCCAGCGGATGAGCATTCGAAAATGTACATTCATGCAATTGTTGAAGATCGTCCGATACAGGAACAATATCATGTACAAGGGAAGTCAAAGCCTGGCACTTAAAAAACCCACGTGATGTCCCCGGAAATTTATAAAACCTTCCATTCGCACGCTTTCATCACAAATCTCTGTGCATTGTTGCGATCATACAGATGGCCTAGCGTAGCGACCACAATCTTCAATTGATGTGCTGTCATCTAATTACACAAATATAAATGTGAAACTTTGGCTAAAATTTGATAAAACCCACAAGGCAATAATTGATAGATCTTTCTCAGACGTATTTGAAAATGCTTAGAAGACGTGCAAAAACTATATTTCCATGGGGAGTGAGGCCTTACATCATCCTGATTATGTTTGGAATCAGCGGTTAAAATATAGCATATGATATATAATATGCGTTGAGAGAGTATTCACAAAAAATAATAATAATAATAGTGATAAACAGCAGAAAAATAAACAAACAAAACAAAAAAATATATATATACAGTGAATTATAATTGTGTTTTTATAATGATGATTTGGTATTTCAACAATCAAATTGATATTCCAGTATCAGATGTTGATAGAAAGTTCATTTAATGGAAGAGCCCTTTAAACTTTAGTTTTTGTGCCACTTGATCATCAATGGCACATGCAAACATGATTGATGGTATAACCTGGAATGCGAAACCTCTGTATTTAACAAGGATTATGGTTGGAATATGATTCTTCAACTATTTCCAGGAAGTAGAGTGCTCACTCAAGTGCTAAAGGTGGTAGTAGTAGGTCGAAGTATTCAAAACACCCAAAACTGTGGATCCCTCTGCCATTAATTGGAGGGTATTCAAGTAATAATCCAACATTGCTCTAGCCAATGGAGAGCGATTGGGGACATCAAATTTAGTAAGGTTACTCTGCTTCTCTACGTGACTGTGGGTTGGCATCCTTGCTGGGATCATGGCTGTGCAACTAGTGCATTGCCCTTCTTGTAGGTTAGACGATAACTCGTCTACCCTTCAGCAAGACACCGCGGGGTATTTAAGGTCCACCAGCTAATGTTAGCTTCGATGGGATGCTCAGCGACCCTAACGGCCTGCAAAGCACCAATCTGACAATTTATAGACTGGTCTGGAATCAAACCCAGATTAAAAAGCTCAAATGCAGTGTGCGCTACCTCGGCACCATCCAGTCGGACCTGGGTTAGTATGCAAGATGGACCAGCCAATGTAAAGAGTCCAAAACATTGTTCACTTTCTGTGTACTTTGACCTTAACTGTGCCTTTTAAGATGATAAGCCCACTTGGGAATCCTTCGAGCTACTCAAGACAGGTTTTCCAAACACATTCAGGGCCACGCTGTAGATTCATTCCATTATGCTTGTTTAATAAATAAATTAATATGTGTGTTTGTGTTCACCTTACGAGGTAAGGTGTATAAGTTTAAAAAAAAAGTAGACTTTTTGCAATCAGCGTTGTTATCCGCAGTGACATCATGTTTTGAAGATTGTTCGATGTATTATCGTGCCATTACATCCCTGTTTGACCATCTTCGAAAACGCATGCAACATTTAAACAACCAGGAAGCGTGGCAGTATTCACAATCACATTTGTGTTGATTTAGGAAGGAGGTAATCAGATGTAGAAAAATATTAAAGGACAAATGTACAATCTGTACCTTCATACATCCTTGTCCACCATGTACATCATGGATAATTTAAACCGAAGATCGATAAATTGCGTCCATCCAGTGTGAGTGGTTCAGAGAAAGAGACGAACAAATTGCGAATGTGGAACTCTCGGCCTGATGCACTTGCTCAGCTCTGCTGGAATTTCCTTTAAAACATTCGGTGATGGCAATAAAAACTAAAGTGATCAGACTCTCATGTAAAATGTGACTTCAAGAGCTCAAATCCTCTCCCTCCCTGCCCCCATCCCATCCGGGGGAGAGTGGGTCACACACGGGGGAGAGTGGATCACACACACGGGGGAGAGCAAAAATAAAGCAATAACGATCATGCCTCTAGAACTTCCATCTTGGTTACGTTTTTGTCATTTCCTTTCAAAACATTTCCCTGTAGGTAGAAGTGGAATCGTCGGTTCTTTTGGCACCCATATGGTACACGGTTGAACAGTCGTTTCAAACTTTGCTGCCTCGTTAAGTCCAAGCAATCTTCGATATTGGCGACGGATGATCTCCTGTAACCTGTGCAGTCCTCTTGCGTAAGTGCAAGTCCAACACGATGACGACGGAGCTGAGAATCCAAGAAAGTTTCAGAAACCTCATTTACAAAAGATTCTTCCGTTCAATGGGAACATCACGTGAGATCAATTGCTGCCCGGCCGCGTAGCAAGACACAGGTGCGTTATCATTGGCAGGTTGATTGTCCGTAATCTTCGACCAATAACAGCTAACCAGGCGTTCAAGTACTCGATGCCGATTCTACAAAGAGAAGTGCAATAAGCTCAATAATAATTTGTGCTCATACATCATGGCTTACAGTACAGAAACTTACAGTATAAAATTATTTAACACAACAAAGTAACAATAGCAAGAAAAAGAAATCTCCTAAATTTACATTACTCATTATGGCAGAAACAGCAATCAAAAACAGTTTACATAATTCATTCTAAAGTCACATGTTCATTTGCCTTTTAAAAGCAGTGGCTGTGAACACTGACAACCCACAATATCGTCAGGTTATATTCCCTGACATTGCTTTAAACCAGGTGCAAGTCTAACTGTGCTTGTAACCTTGGGCCTGCATTAACAAAATACCTCAAGTTTAGGAATTAACATTTAATTAACCAGAAACATCCGCTACATAAGGTTTATGTGCATACCATGCAGACCGCAGTATGTCAATATTATTATTCTTTATAGGCCAAAATTATTCCCACATTCTTGTCGGATTGGGCTGGGGGAAGGTTGGCCAAGTCTTTCACGAACCTGCTGATCAGAAATGACGTTTGATTGAGGTTAGGACAGGAATTTGTAATTTGTTCAGGGTGCCGGTAATAGCCCGCCGACTCTTCGCGAAGGACCCCATGGGATCTTTAACGTTCACCAACTAATGCTATCAGGCGGAATGATGAGTTTAACTTCCACACAGACATTGATTAATCGCCCTGCCTGTGAAACACTGGGATGACAGTTTATAGTTAGGGCTGGATTCAAACCCAGGCTGGACAGCTATTGGAGAGTGTGCGTACCTCTCGGTCATTCAGCCAGCTTCCATGTTAATATTAATAATACTATGCCATTATCATGAGACGTATTTGACCGATTAATTTGTGATTATAATATTTTTTTACTTCCTGTAGATGTGCAGAACAGCATCACTTAGCCTATACACCGCCCATGTGTAAGTATATCCAATTTTCTCCAAATTTCCCTCAGGTGAGTATTAAGCAATGCTAGCGACCAAATGGGGTTATGCGTTGCATAAAGGTCACAATTGGGCCACAAAGGTGTTGGGAGCAATATCGTACATCACACTTGAAGCTATGTCTGGGAGACAAATCACGTATAAGACTCCAAGATACAAGTTATAAACAATCCACATAAAGTTCACATATAATATTATGGCAAGAAAAATCAGACAAAAATCTAGCAAGTCAAGCTCACTTAGATCCATTAGTGCATGGGGGACACAATAAGCATAGAATGGCTCAAGGTCAAGGACATCGGGTTTCCTCCAAATTTGTTTCAGTTTAGTGTTAATCAACAGCAGCAACTGTTTAGAAATGTAACTAAATGATGAACAGAATTGTTTGTCATAATATTTTTTTACTTCCTGTAGGTGTGCCCCCACAAAACGCCACGGGAAGCTATTATACACCTTAACACGGAGTTCATCCAAAACCCCCTTGTGGAAGAGGGGGAGGGAGTAAATTAAGTCACTAGAACCTACATCGTGTGACCTCCCCCCCCCCTCCCTCACCCCCAGTCTACCCGCTAAGTTTGGTTGAGATTGGTTAAGTAGTAATCAAATGTATCTCGGTCAGACAGACACAAAATAGCGTATTTTAGTATGATAGTTTTGATCATAGTTTTTAGTTTTGATAGTACAATTTTAGTATGATAGTACAGTTTTGATATTTACAATGTCAAATACTACGTCACACATCTCACCGGAACTGCTCAGGGATGGAAAAGGTTTTGACTCAACTTGGGACTCGTTCATGGAAAGCAACCTAAAGAAGGAAAACACAAGTTTTTTTTTTTTACCCATTCAGGAAAGGTTAAGAATATGATTATATGATTACAAAAAGGATAACAGCATGATCATATATAATCATTGAGGTGTCAAACCTTTAATCAGAGAACCTCTCTGAACAGTGGGTAAACAACATCAGTTATGTTGAAAAATTAACCAATCTGGCTGTGCAGTATATCTTTACAATTATTTTATGCCTGTTGGTCATTTACTTTATTCTTTAGAGGTTGTCGTACACATGTACATACATACACTATAGCTAACACCTTCAACACTTTAATCTATTGACTCAGCAACCCTTCTCCCATTCCCATCTACTTTACACATTTCCCTCAAAGTCTTCACCCATTCCTACTTATTCTCCTTTTTCCACTGCCTTTACATCTTCGCATACTTACACTCAACCCAACTGAGTGTTTACATTTCAGATTGCATGATTTTAGATTTGAGAAAAGAAGGCCTTGAAACAGTTGCAATGCTGGGCTCTAATTTCCGGTGCTGTAAGACGTCTCTTGCACAGACTGGTGACTCGGATTACTTGTCCTGTGATTCTGTTGTGATTCTTGGTCGACCAGAACGTTTTCTATCCGCATTTCTACCAGTTTCATTATGTCGTTTAATGACACAAGCAACTGTATTTACTGACACTTGTAATTTTTTTGCAATTTGTCTCAAGGATTGGCCTTCTTTTCTCAAAGTTACAATTGCCTGTCTTTTTTATGGCGTTAGCTGAGCTTTGGCACCCATGTTCATGCAATTTGAAACACAAAAACACTCATTACATTGTATGGCTGGCCTTTCTGGAAACATTTTTTGCAACGCCTGGCAATAATAGACATTGCACGTGATGAATAAACTCAGCACAAACATTCATTCCATTCAAACAGAGCAGAGTATTTGTAAACAGTGTTTGCTCCTGAGATGAAACGTTAATAACATTAACCTCGTGTTTCAGTTTGGGTTTAGTATTGCACTTTTTGACCTATTTCCAAAAATTGCTTTAAACCTACGTTTTGCACAAGAAAGTTGCAGTGAAGCACAATAAATTATAGGTAGATAAGGAGATATATCTTTGGTAAGAGTTTTGTTCACATCTTACGGTCATTTTGCACATTAAACAGTAAAGTATCAAAAAATGTCGGGTATACCTAAACTCTTTACTGGTAGTGTATACTTTTGACATTATAGCCTGAAATTAAATTGCATTAAATCAGACTTTTTCCACCTTTATTTATACATCGTAACCCACAACTTCCAAGTGAAAAACAAATTCGACAAATTTCTGAAATTAATTAAAAATACAAAACTAGGATATCTTGGTTGGATAAGTGTCCATTCCCCTGAAGCTGAGTCTGTTGGGATAGGTCTCTACCAACTTTGCACACCTTGATTGGGCAATATTTGCCCATTCTTCTGTACAAAACTGTTCAAGCTTAGTAAAGTTGTGTGGGGAGCGTTGATGGACAACAATCTTCAAGTCATGTCACAGATTTTCGAGTGGATTTAGGTCGGAGCTCTGCCTGGGCCACTCAAGGACATTTATATTTTTGTTCCTTAGCCACTCCGCTGTAGCTTTGGCTGTATGCTTTGGGTCGTCATGCTGAAAGGTGAACTTCCATCCCAATTTCAGGTTTCTTGCAGAGTGCAGCAGGTTTTCCTCCAGGATTCTTCTGCATTTTGCTCCATCCATTTTCCCTTCTATCCTTACAAGTGTCCCAGTCCTTGCTGATGAGAAACATCCCCATAACATGATGCTGCCACCACCATGTTCCACAGTAGGGATGGTGTTCCTTGGGTGATGTGATATGTTGGGTTTTTGCCAAACATAACGTTTTGCCTTTAGGTCAAATAGTTCCATCTTGGTTTCGTAAGACCATAAAACTTTTTGCCACATGGCTTTAGAATCTCCAGAGTGGTTTTTTGCACACCTCAAATGGGACTCAAGGGGGGCGTTTTTGAGTAATGGTTTCCTTCTTGCCACCCTACCGTACAGGCTAGAATTGTGGAGTGCTTGGGATATTGTTGTCACATGCACACAGTGACCAGTCTTTGCCACAAAGGCCTGTCGCTCTTTCAAAGTTGCCATTGACCACTAGGTGGCCTCTTTGATCAGCCTCCTCCTTGCTTGGTCATTCAGTTTGGAGGGACAGCCTGATCTTGGCAGGGTCTTGGTGGTACCATACGTCTTCCACTTCTTATTGATTGTCTTGACTGTTCTCCAAGGGATATTTCAAGGCCTTTGAAATATTTTTATACCCATCTCCTGACCTGTGCCTTTCCATAACTTTATCCTGGAGGAATTTTGAAAGCTCCTTGGTACTTGTGGTTGAGTCTTTGCTGTGCCCAACAACAAAAAGCACTACCTAACAGACAAACTCCACAGGAACAGCTGATTTTATTCTGAAATAATCAGAATCACTACAATTTAACACAGGTGGAGGCGAATTAACTTGTTGTGTGATTTTGAAGATGATTGGTTACACCTGAGCTAATTTACAATTGATATTATAAGGGAGGTGGACACTTATCCAACCAATATATGATAGTTTTGTATTTTAAATCTGCAGAATTTGTTTTTCACTTGGAAGTTGTGGGTTACGATGTGTAAATAAAGGTGGAAAAAGCCTGATTTAATGCATTTTAATTCCAGGCTATAAGGCAACAAAAGGTGGAAATTTTGAAATGGGGTGTAGACTTTGTACAGTCACATGAAAAAGTAAGTACATCCCATGTAAAGTTTTGACTTTTTCAACATATTTCAACATACAGCTATTTGATCTTCATTTCAACAATATTGATAGATAAAGGTGATATAATACAACAATTATCATGAAACATTTACATTTTGTAGTCCATTGTATAATTTAAATAAACATAAATGCAAATTTTGCATGTGGAAAAAGTAAGTACACCCCATGAAATGTTTTTTATCTTTTTAACATATGTGGACATATCAATATTTGATCTTCATTTAAACAGTATCTATAGATAAAGGTGATCTAATTGAACAAAAAAATGAAAAATTGACTTTGCAATAATTTATTCAACAAAAAATTAACAGAGATATACATATTATGATACTGTATATACATATTTCATTTATTATTTTGCAAGTACATCGAGACATACATTGTGTCCTTGCACGATTGCTAAAAAGTGAACCAAATCACTATCGAGTCGCTCTCTTGGCATCTCATATATACGGATCATCGAAACAACAAAAGGCAACAATCCTGAAGGGACAGTGTTCAAACCAACATATTAATTTCTGCTCTTGGATGTACATATTTACACATTCGGGCATCAGAGTTAAGGTGGTTTTGTCTTTTAAAAAGTTTTCTATGTTTGGCACTTTCATACCAGTGACTGTCACTGCTCAGTTTTTCTGTGATGGTCACGTGCCGAGGTGACATCATCTTCTGCTGCAGGTTATCCGCATCAGAACCACCAATGGACTGGCAAGTGGCAGGGTCAATAGTACAACATACAGGTAAAACATCACGAGGTGGCAATACAAAGAGCAAGTGCGCTATCAGTGAAAATAATAAGCAGGAGAATTTTAAATCTTAGTGTAAAGAATGTAAATCAGAATCGGTAACATGGATTGTCAAAAGGAGAAAAACCTAAAAATACCGGTTGAGTGGAGAGGTCATCCTCCACATCTGAAGAATTCATCCCATCTTCAGCACTGGACCACTCCCCATAGTCTTCATTGTTGTCCACAGTAGGTGCGGCCTTAGGAACCCAATCTTGAAGAATAAGAGGAAAGCAAAGTGGGATACATTTTGGGACTCTTGGGAGTGGTTCTCGTCTAACCAAGCAGCTTGCACCAAAACTTGCTATCATTGCTTGTTTTTACCTGTGTTTTTGTCTAATGTTTGACAGAAAAAGGTTTGAATGAGTGACACATATTTCCTACTACAACCGAGTTACTGTAAAGGGGCCATCCAATTGTGATGGAGGTTAGAGTTAGGAGAGGTTAACTGGAGAATATAAAATTGAGAAAAAGGAAGAGTTTTGGTCAAAAATGGGGAGTGAGGAAGGAGTGAATAAAGAAGGGAGAAGAGGTTGGCAGGAGAACAGAATGGGATGGAAGTTGAATTGAGGCATTGTACAAGGGGTAGGTAGATCAAATATTCTGTTAAACGTTGAGTACATAATAAGTATATGCATTCAAAGACCGAGGCGGGCAGACCTGTGTTGATTATGGTGTTGCAAGGTGTGCCGAGGCTGGACGTGCTGCTGCATCTCGTGGCCAGCTGCTCCAATGAGCTAATCAGCTGCTCGGCAACTGGGAGTAAAGTAGTCAGAAAATTCCGGAATGGGGAGACAGTCAAAAGTAAAAGTGACAATAAAGACAAAGAAGAGGAAGATGTGGAAAAGTAAAAGGGAGACTGCTTACCATCATTTCCAAGTGGATTTGGGTCGCTCTTTATCTCGTGTCGCTTCAATTTTGATGGGCTTTTTGTATCTGTCAAGAAAAAAGGTGATAATGGATGAAGGGCCAAAGAGATGTGGATGGTTATTAGTATTGTCTGCTACTTGATACAAAGTTGGTGCAACTTGTCTGCTGAGTACACGTCGGCCTGTACATGAAGATTGTACCGTTTTTGAGTGAGAGAGATCAATACACCAAATACGTCTCATACTCGCTGTACGGATTAGTGATGACATTCCCATGATGATAAACGGGGCACACCTGGTGAGAAATTTAAACCAAGTCATGACCGTGTGGACCATAACGATGGGTCGTCATTCTGGGATATCTGGTCTCACGCCCGCAGACACCCATTTCACAGAGAACCACCACAGACGAGTTGGAGGTCTTCCATTAGCATGAGGAGAGTGCTAATGATTCCCAATCAGCATGTAAGTTTCTTTAAGACGTGTAAAGTGAACCACCATGGTATTTTTCACAGCGGTTGTATCACCCGAAATGAATTGTTCTGATTTATCTTTTCACCAGGCATTTTGCTCCAGTATTCTAATTCAAGATGTTTCATCTGTCAATGTATACGTAATTGTGTCTGTCAACCACAAAATATCAACAACAGCAAAACTGGATAATTACCTATCTTTGTTCTGATTGAAGAAGCTTTTTGTCTATTGTTCATTGTGACTGCATCTGCAAAAGAAACAGCTCTCATTATATTGTAAGGAAAATCACTTAGGGGTTAATTATTCATCAGTTATATATTGACATAAGTGTTTGTAAAACCCAATTATTTCGCATCGCCGAGAATCTCATGTCGAGTTAGATGCCCTGTCATCCTCAGCCTCGTATCTGTCTCTTTTTACCATCTCTCATCTGTGTGTACCTTAAATTTAAATCACCCCCGTTGTCCTTTCATCGCATTTCAACATTTAGGGCACATGTGTGCTATGCCAAGCCTCGAATACAGGTTTTACAAGCATGGCATACCAACATGTGTCACCTGCTAACTAAAAAGGTGCAGCGCCAACAATAAAGAGGCAGCGCTAACTATAAAGAGGCAGCGCTAACTATAAAGAGGCAGCGCTAACGATAAAGAGGCAACGCTATCTATAAAGAGGCAGCGCTAACTATAAAGAGGCAGCGCTAACTATAAAGAGGAGCAGCGCTAACTATAAAGAGGCAGCGCTAACTATAAAGAGGAGCAGCGCTAACTATAAAGAGGAGCAGCGCTAACTATAAAGAGGAGCAGCGCTAACTATAAAGAGGGAGCGCTAACTATAAAGAGGCAGCGCTAACTATAAAGAGGCAGCGCTAACTATAAAGAGGAGCAGCGCTAACTATAAAGAGGAGCAGCGCTAACTATAAAGAGGCAGCGCTAACTATAAAGAGGCAGCGCTAACGATAAAGAGGCAACGCTATCTATAAAGAGGCAGCGCTAACTATAAAGAGGCAGCGCTAACTATAAAGAGGAGCAGCGCTAACTATAAAGAGGGGCAACGCTATCTATAAAGAGGGGCAACGCTATCTATAAAGAGGCAGCGCTAACTATAAAGAGGCAGCGCTAACTATAAAGAGGGGCAGCGCTAACTATAAAGAGGCAGCGCTAACTATAAAGAGGCAGCGCTATCTATAAAGAGGCAGCGCTAACTATAAAGAGGCAGCGCTAACTATAAAGAGGGGCAGCGCTAACTATAAAGAGGGGCAACGCTATCTATAAAGAGGCAGCG
Organism: Myxine glutinosa; assembly: GCF_964187855.1. Taxonomy (NCBI): domain Eukaryota; kingdom Metazoa; phylum Chordata; class Myxini; order Myxiniformes; family Myxinidae; genus Myxine; species Myxine glutinosa. Next base: position 60,977,919 of record NC_136273.1, on the reverse strand, counting down.
CGAACTATAAAGAGGCAGCGCTAACTATAAAGAGGGGCAGCGCTAACTATAAAGAGGCAGCGCTAACTATAAAGAGGCAGCGCTATCTATAAAGAGGCAGCGCTAACTATAAAGAGGCAGCGCTAACTATAAAGAGGCAGCGCTAACTATAAAGAGGGGCAGCGCTAACTATAAAGAGGCAGCGCTAACTATAAAGAGGCAGCGCTAACTATAAAGAGGCAGCGCTATCTATAAAGAGGCAGCGCTAACTATAAAGAGGCAGCGCTAACTATAAAGAGGCAGCGCTAACTATAAAGAGGCAACGCTATCTATAAAGAGGCAGCGCTAACTATAAAGAGGCAGCGCTAACTATAAAGAGGCAGCGCTAACTATAAAGAGGCAGCGCTAACTATAAAGAGGCAGCGCTAACTATAAAGAGGGAGCGCTAACTATAAAGAGGCAACGCTATCTATAAAGAGGCAGCGCTAACTATAAAGAGGCAGCGCTAACTATAAAGAGGCAGCGCTAACTATAAAGAGGGAGCGCTAACTATAAAGAGGCAACGCTATCTATAAAGAGGCAGCGCTAACTATAAAGAGGCAGCGCTAACTATAAAGAGGCAGCGCTAACTATAAAGAGGCAGCGCTAACTATAAAGAGGCAGCGCTAACTATAAAGAGGAAGCGCTAACTATAAAGAGGCAGCGCTAACTATAAAGAGGGGCAGCGCTAACTATAAAGAGGGGCAGTGCTAACTATAAAGAGGCAGCGCTATCTATAAAGAGGAAGCGCTAACTATAAAGAGGCAACGCTATCTATAAAGAGGGGCAGCGCTAACTATAAAGAGGCAGCGCTAACTATAATATAAAGAGGCAGCGCTAACGATAAAGAGGCAACGCTATCTATAAAGAGGGGCAGCGCTAACTATAAAGAGGCAGCGCTAACTATAAAGAGGCAGCGCTAACTATAAAGAGGCAGCGCTAACTATAAAGAGGGAGCGCTAACTATAAAGAGGCAGCGCTAACTATAAAGAGGCAGCGCTAACTATAAAGAGGCAGCGCTAACTATAAAGAGGGAGCGCTAACTATAAAGAGGCAGCGCTAACTATAAAGAGGGGCAGCGCTAACTATAAAGAGGGGCAGCGCTATCTATAAAGAGGAAGCGCTAACTATAAAGAGGGGCAGCGCTAACTATAAAGAGGCAGCGCTATCTATAAAGAGGAAGCGCTAACTATAAAGAGGGGCAGCGCTAACTATAAAGAGGGGCAGCGCTAACTATAAAGAGGGGCAGCGCTAACTATAAAGAGGAAGCGCTAACTATAAAGAGGGGCAGCGCTAACTATAAAGAGGGGCAGCGCTAACTATAAAGAGGGGCAGCGCTAACTATAAAGAGGGGCAGCGCTAACTATAAAGAGGCAGCGCTAACTATAAAGAGGCAGCGCTAACTATAAAGAGGGGCAGGGCGAACTATAAAGAGGCAGCGCTAACTATAAAGAGGCAGCGCTATCTATAAAGAGGAAGCGCTAACTATAAAGAGGGGCAGCGCTAACTATAAAGAGGGGCAGCGCTAACTATAAAGAGGGGCAGCGCTAACTATAAAGAGGAAGCGCTAACTATAAAGAGGGGCAGCGCTAACTATAAAGAGGCAGCGCTAACGATAAAGAGGCAGTGCTATATATAAAGAGGGGCAGCGATAACTATAAAGAGGCAGCGCTAACTATAAAGAGGCAGCGCTAACTATAAAGAGGGGCAGCGCTAACTATAAAGAGGGAGCGCTAACTATAAAGAGGCAGCGCTAACTATAAAGAGGCAGCGCTAACTATAAAGAGGCAGCGCTAACTATAAAGAGGCAGCGTTATCTATAAAGAGGCAGCGCTAACGATAAAGAGGCAGTGCTATATATAAAGAGGAGCAGCGCTAACTATAAAGAGGCAGCGCTAACTATAAAGAGGCAGCGCTAACTATAAAGAGGAAGCGCTAACTATAAAGAGGCAGCGCTAACTATAAAGAGGGGCAGCGCTAACTATAAAGAGGGGCAGCGCTAACTATAAAGAGGCAGCGCTATCTATAAAGAGGAAGCGCTAACTATAAAGGGGCAGCACTAACTATAAAGAGGGAGCGCTATCTATAAAGAGGGAGCGCTATCTATAAAGAGGCAGCACTATCTATAAAGAGGCAGCGCTAACTATAATGAGGCAGCGCTAACTATAAAGAGGCAGTGCTAACTATAAAGAGGCAGCGCTAACTATAAAGAGGCAGCGCTAACAATAAAGAGGCAGCGCTAACTATAAAGAGGGAGCGCTAGCTATAAAGAGGCAGTGCTAACTATAAAGAGGGAGTGCTATCTATAAAGAGGCAGCACTATCTATAAAGAGGCAGCACTATCTATAAAGAGGCAGTGCTAACTATAAAGAGGCAGCGCTAACTATAAAGAGGCAGCGCTAACGATAAAGAGGGAGCGCTAACTATAAAGAGGGAGCGCTAACTATAAGTATAAAGAGGAGCAGCGCTATATATAAAGAGGGGCAGCGCTAACTATAAAGAGGGAGCGCTAACTATAAAGAGGCAGTGCTAACTATAAAGAGGCAGCGCTAACTATAAAGAGGCAGCGCTAACAATAAAGAGGCAGCGCTAACTATAAAGAGGGAGCGCTAGCTATAAAGAGGCAGCGCTAACTGTAAAGAGGGAGTGCTATCTATAAAGAGGCAGCACTATCTATAAAGAGGCAGCACTATCTATAAAGAGGCAGTGCTAACTATAAAGAGGCAGCGCTAACTATAAAGAGGCAGCGCTAACGATAAAGAGGGAGCGCTAACTATAAAGAGGGAGCGCTAACTATAAGTATAAAGAGGGGCAGCGCTATATATAAAGAGGGGCAGCGCTAACTATAAAGAGGCAGCCCTAACTATAAAGAGGGGCAGCGCTAACTATAAAGAGGGGCAGCGCTAACTATAAAGAGGCAGTACTAACTATAAAGAGGCAGCGCTAACTATAAAGAGGCAGCGCTAACTATAAAGAGGGAGCGCTAACTATAAAGAGGGAGCGCTAACTATAAAGAGGCAGCGCTAACTATAAAGAGGGAGCGCTATCTATAAAGAGGCAGCGCTATCTATAAAGAGGCAGCGCTATCTATAAAGAGGCAGCACTATCTATAAAGAGGCAGCGCTAACTATAAAGAGGCAGCGCTAACTATAAAGAGGCAGCGCTAACTATAAAGAGGCAGCGCTAACTATAAAGAGGCAGCGCTAACAATAAAGAGGCAGCGCTAACTATAAAGAGGGAGCACTATCTATAAAGAGGCAGCGCTAACTATAAAGAGGGAGCGCTATCTATAAAGAGGCAGCACTATCTATAAAGAGGCAGCACTATCTATAAAGAGGCAGTGCTAACTATAAAGAGGCAGCGCTAACTATAAAGAGGCAGCGCTAACGATAAAGAGGGAGCGCTAACTATAAAGAGGGAGCGCTAACTATAAAGAGGGAGCGCTAACTATAAAGAGGGGCAGCGCTATATATAAAGAGGGGCAGCGCTAACTATAAAGAGGCAGCGCTAACTATAAAGAGGGGCAGCGCTAACTATAAAGAGGCAGTACTAACTATAAAGAGGCAGCGCTAACTATAAAGAGGCAGCGCTAACTATAAAGAGGGAGCGCTAACTATAAAGAGGGAGCGCTAACTATAAAGAGGCAGTGCTATATATAAAGAGGGGCAGCGCTAACTATAAAGAGGCAGCGCTAACTATAAAGAGGCAGCGCTAACTATAAAGAGGCAGCGCTAACTATAAAGAGGGAGCGCTAACTATAAAGAGGCAGCGCTAACTATAAAGAGGCAGCGCTAACTATAAAGAGGCGCAGCGCTAACTATAAAGAGGGGCAGCGCTAACTATAAAGAGGGGCAGCGCTAACTATAAAGAGGCAGCGCTAACTATAAAGAGGCAGTGCTAACTATAAAGAGGCAGCGCTAACAATAAAGAGGGGCAGCGCTAACTATAAAGAGGCAGTGCTAACTATAAAGAGGCAGCGCTAACTATAAAGAGGCAGTGCTAACTATAAAGAGGGAGCGCTAACTATAAAGAGGCAGCGCTAACTATAAAGAGGAGCAGCGCTAACTATAAAGAGGGGCAGCGCTAACTATAATGGGGCAGCGCTAACTATAAAGAGGGGCAGCACTAACTATAATGGGGCAGCGCTAACTATAAAGAGGCAGTGCTAACTATAAAGAGGCAGCACTAACCATAAAGAGGCAGTGCTAACTATAAAGAGGGACAGTGCTAACTATAAAGAGGCAGTGCTAACTATAAAGAGGCAGCGCTAACTATAAAGAGGCAGCGCTAACTATAAAGAGGCAGCGCTAACTATAAAGAGGCAGCGCTAACTATAAAGAGGCAGCGCTAACTATAAAGAGGCAGCGCTAACTATAAAGAGGCAGTGCTAACTATAAAGAGGCAGCGCTAACTATAAAGAGGCAGCGCTAACTATAAAGAGGCAGCGACAATCGCGTCTGTGAGCAGACAGCCCAGGACTCCAGAGAGTGAGCGCACAGAGGGCACTCAGCCCAGGACAGTCAGCCAGAGACGGCGCTCATGCCACGGACACAACCTGTGACAGTCAGCCTGGAACAGCATTGAGACAGTCATTGGCATTGAACATACAGCCTGGGATAGCGATGGGGAGAGCCGTGTACAACAAAGCCAGGGAAGCCCTACCAGCACCATGCAGCAATGGACAGCCTGCTTCAGAGAGCCTTGACAAGCTGCAAGACTGGCCTGCACCACTCATCCCGAAACTTCAATAGAGAAGAACACATCCACACACCTACACACACTCTCCTGTCAGTTCTCCTGTTCTTATTGCGTTCCCGATTGAGTCTGCTCTGATAAATTAGCGAAGGATCACTCTGAACCATTACCTTCCAGTAAAGCGTGTCAACTCCAGTCAAGCCGTACAATCATCTCGGTGTCTTTGATTGCATTTGCCCTTCCGTGTCCCCATATTCCCATTATTTATTAACCCCATCACTTTTATAAACCACTGTGAGTATTCTGAGCCACAAACTCGTCCTTCGGTGTAACCAAATCCGCTGGTAAAACCGTACGCACATGTTGAAACAGGCACATGTTGAAACAGGCACATGTTGAAACAGGCACATGTTGAAACAGCCACGAAAAATACATTAATGAAACAAAACACCAGCACATCATGGACCTGCCGCGCATGCACAATATGCCTTCGCACGGCATCATGGGAGTTCATCTCCAGCGGTATTATTACCATTGTCTGTTCCTACCTTTGTTCTGATGCTTGGAAGAGCCACCAAGAGCAGGTGTAGCAGAGAAGCGTCTGCTGGATCCCGATTGGACTGCTGGGAGGTCTGATCAGATATCAACACAGCATTATGGGACATTAATCAAAGGACAGTCTGAGCACAGGACAAGTCGCCATCCTCTTTATCTTTTCAAGCACAACTAGTCACCTCGACTGTGTAAGCCAATTTTTAAATATACCATCGAGTTTCTTAGACCCATAGTAATACTAAACCACCATTTGAAGAATTTTCTTCCCAATTTGTAACATTTCCAAACTGTATCTCGGAGCTGGCTGGGACTTTCAAAATGGAATTGCATCAATAAATTAATGAGAATAGAAAGTATGCGGGATTGACGTAATTTTTGCCTGTGACGTCATTTTTAAGGTCACAACCTAATTATAGATATTTTAACATTTTTCACATTTCACATTTTCATTTAACATTTCAGAAGGTGGATCAGACTCAGCAACGGTTTCTAGAGTGAGATGTGCATGGAAGAAGTTTCGGGAACTGAGTGGCGTGCTGACGAGGAGGGGAGTGTCGTTGAAGCTGAAGGGAAAGGTGTATGCTGCATGTGTGAGAAGTGTTATGATTTATGGGAGCGAGACATGGGTCATGAATGTAGAGCAGCAACGAAGGCTGGAAAGGGTGGAAATGCGAATGGTTCGGTGGATGTGCAGAGTATCTTTGAGAGAGAGGAAGACAAATGATGAATTGCAAAAGATGATGGGAATAGAGCCTGTGATGGATGCTGTGAAGAGGAACAGGTTGAGATGGTTTGGTCATGTGTTGAGGAAGGATGAAAGTGACTGGTTGAGAAGAATGATGGAAATGAATGTAGAAGGAAGTAGAGGACGGGGATGACCGAGAAAGACTTGGCTAAAGATGGTGGAAGAAGAAATGCGGGCAAGGGGGTTAACAAGGAGAGATGCAGAAAATAGGGCAAAATGGAGAAGATTGTCATGGGGACCGCAAGGCTAACCCCCGCTCTAGTAGGGAAAATGGCCTTACAATGCCTGTTGTTGTATTGTTGTTTTCACCCCCAACTTGACTAAGGTTTTTCCGATCAGAACAAAATTGCCCCGCTATGTACCGTAGAGCAAGTCACATTTACCCATACTTTACTTCATACCCCTCCAGGTTAAATAGTGGTCTGAAAAAATAATGGGTTTCTTTTCATCATTCAATTTCCCAATTCGAACTCTCAAAGACCGCTTGGCCTTCCAATATGTTCTTGCGTCATAATAGTGTACCTGCACTGAAATTGTGCAACTGATATTTATTTTGTGTCCTTGACCAACTTTTTTCGTATTGTGATTTAATTAACAAAAAATACCTTTTTGATCACAACTTGAACAAGAAAAAAAACACATAAAATGTCATAGCCCTTGTGGTTTTCGTAATTTTGCTGTATGGAGTTAAGACCAACTGGACAACCCTCCCATCTACTTTCTAAACATTCCTCTCCAAGAACCATCCAGCTTTGGTCGGATTACAAAACAAAATCTTCTGCATATGTATACTCATGTATTGTCTTTGCACCAAGTTTAAGCAAAGTTGGACCATGCATGTCCGATAAATGGTTGGGGACATGTTTCAGTAACAAAATGGCCACCATTCAGCCATCTTGGATCTGATTTCAAAACAAAAAGAGGTGCATAAGTACGTCATCATTCCTTATATGTGTGCCAGGTTTGACCAATACCTCTAAATGCAATCTGATAAATGGTTTGTGGACGTGTTCAAATACTGGGATTTTTTTTTTTTTACAACTAAAATGGCCGCCAGTCTACCAGTTGGCCATCTTAGATCAGATTGCAAAATAAAGTGAAGCGCACGTATATGCCGTCATCTACTGTGCTTTTGCCAAGTTTGAACAAAATCGGATCATGCATGTCCGAGAAATTGTTTAGGACATGTTTAAGTAATTAAGTAACAAAATGGCCGACAGCCGGCCATCTTTAATCGCATCGCGAAAAAAAATGATGTGCATATGTATACCATCACGTGTTGTCTTTGTGCCAAGTATGAACAAAATCGGTCAATACATCTCCAAGATATGATTGCGGATGCATGGACAGACGGAGGGACGAGTTCCAATCCATAAACCCCCGTTTTGGACTAAATCCAACAGGGGCTAATAATTTTCCTCCGACTTATGGATAGACTGTACATGGGAACACATTTTCTTAATTTACAGTACATTCTATCCCTAAATGGTGAAGGTCAAGGTCAAATGGTAGTCCGGACAAAATATGGCCATCATTGGTTCGTGGGCCAAGGGTAAAGCGTGGGCCATCACCATGTGTAGGCTTACCATTGGTGATCACAGATATCCAGTTAATCGTGTATCCATTGATACAGGAAGCTTTATGTCGAATCCACTCAATGCTGCCAACATGTTTGCCTTCTTTTAAGGGTAGTTGTTGGTCCATGTCCATCGTACTTCTTTTAAGGGTAGTTGTTGGTCCATGTCCATCGTACTTCTTTTAAGGGTTGTTGTTGGTCCATGTCCATCGTACTTCTTTTAAGGGTAGTTGTTGGTCCATGTCCATCGTACTTCTTTTAAGGGTAGTTGTTGGTCCATGTCCATCGTACCTCTTTTAAGGGTAGTTGTTGGTCCATGTCCATCGTACTTCTTTTAAGTGTAACTCACCCAAGACCATTATTTTGTCAGTCGAAAGAAAGATATTGTTTTCGCTGCATGTTGTATCTGCTCGCTTGCTCTTCTATGCATCTTCATTTCATGCATGAACCTTATCTTGCGTCCTCAAGACCTTCAAATGCAGTCTACATCTCTACATCATATGCATATCCCACTATCCCAGTCATGAGAAATATGGCTCCCAAATCCCTTTTCCCTCTGTTGTACTCTTCCATGAACCTCAACATCTGTATGAGAATGCTATTGTTTGGCCGTAACGATAAAATCCAATCCACATGCACCCAAACGTCCATCAGTGTGGTGCGACTGGTGCGTGCAGAAAACGTACCCTTTGCATTATTCATGTTAGGGAAGGTGAAACGCTTTTTGGAGTTATCAATGCTGGGGCTGGGGGAATCTGGGGGTGGAATAAAGAAGCCACAGTTAGAACATTTTAAAACGCGTCATCGCTTCGAAAACATGTGAGCAGGAAATGTGTCACGATGTGTTCACAAACAAAAAAAACATTGAAATAAACAAACAGATCGCTGTACTGTTGAAAATTCTTCACAAATTCCCTTTCATTGTGAAAATTAAAGTGAAATAACAGCAGAAGGTATAAATGAAACGAATATGCAATTATTCATTCTTTCCTTCAACATTTGATATTTAATGAACAAACTTCGCATTTGTGTAACTTTAATGGTGTCTGTGGTCGGTGCGTTCAGGCAAATTCCCGGTACATTAATAAGCCATTGATTAAAATTCACCACTGGAAGAGTGTGGGATTCATGTTGGATCATTCAGAACATTTTATGCAGGTAAGGATAAAGGGATTTTAAATGTAATTTCTCCAAAGAGTAATACCCCGGTTTGCGCGAAGGATATGTTCATGGTAGGTTCGCGCAGAACGGGGTTGATAATGCGTTGTGTTAATGAGGATACTTGGAGTGGATGAGCTAATTCCGTAGTAGATGCACTACCTCCAGGTACATAAGAATGATATACAGTACATTGACTGTCATAACCTGAAAATATTAATGAAGACAAACAAATAAATATTAATAATATTAGTAATAACAAGTACAAAAAGTTTTAATTAAAACAAAAGTCGCGTCGATGTTACACAATGCCTAGATGCAGCTGTGCCTATAACGTCGATGTTATAGGCACAGGACATTCCTATTGATTCGATTACTTGATGTTATTTTTGTGCAAAGTGAAAATATATCTCGGCAATTTCCCGTGTGTGGCGACGAATTTTTAATATATCTCGGCATTTTCCCGTCTGTTATTTCAGGCGGTGTATGACTGACCATGCCGCGATTTAAAAAATATATATCTCGGCAATTTCCCGTGTGTGGCGACACGTGAACGAAGCTATGCTCCTCTCTCCACATTATAGTGACGACGTATAAATTAAATATTTCATCGTGATGATTGTCATCAAATGGACGAATTTTTAATATATCTCGGCATTTTCCCGTCTGTTATTTTGGGCGGTGTATGACTGACCATGCCGCGATTTAAACAAAATATATATATCTCGGCATTTTCCTGTCTGTTATTTTGGGCGGTGTATGACTGACCATGCCGCGATTTAAACAAAATATATATATCTCGGCATTTTCCCGTCTCTTATTTCGGGCGGTGTATGACTGACCATGCCGCGATTTAAAAAAAAAAATCTCAATGGACTTGAAGTTACAGGCCTTTGAGAATTCATTTCGTTCTATAAAGGGCAACTTTCATCGGATTTTCTTCCCGTTTTTTTTCAACCGAGTCTAAAACTATGTTAGCGACTGTGAAAAATGAAATGATATATCGAATTTGATATGAAATAAAACTGTGTGAGAGAGGAAGACACCACGGGCCTACAAAACAGGCCTCAAAGCTATGCGAGTTAATAAAATGGTGGATATTTGTTTATATGAAGCCTCTCCCAGAATGGGCGGAGCTATGGTTCCCAGAATGGGTGGAGCTTTGAGGTTTTGTCTTCTCTGCAAGAACAAGAAGAAGAAGAAGAAGAAGAAGAACAACAACAACAACAGCAGAGGGCACTCTATGAGCAGCGTCTGCGACGCGGCTGAAAAATATATAAATTTGGTACATTTTACGGAAGATTTACCAATGATGTGTCTTGGAGCTGGAGTTTTACCCATCAAATGCCCTCACTTCAGAGACGCGCAGCCACACAAGAAGAGGCTTTTATTTCAAGTCTCCTGCAGTATTGTTGTCCAGGAGGAGTGTCAGGTGGGCTTTTGCTACCTTGAAACCCAAAGGAATGCCGCACTTCTTTGGAAATTAACACATCGGACGGCATCCTCTTCCAAAAAGTCCCGCTTCATCCACATTAAAAACAAACTGAGAAGGTTACACTTCCACAATGACCATAAACCTAGACAGAAATTCAGGTGCTGCCTGCCCATCCGCACTCACAGCTTCGCCAGTTATGGGAATGTTGTCCAAATTGCTTAAATCTAATCGAACCACTCTCGACTTGCTGTGAACATCTCCTTGGTAGATCCTTCACGTTCCTGATGTTTTACTTCATCAGATAATCTCAGCACCTTATCCTTCACCTTCCTGATGTTTTACTTCATCATATAATCTCAGCACCTTATCCTTCACCTTCCTGATGTTTTACTTCATCATATAATCTCAGCACCTTATCCTTCACCTTCCTGATGTTTTACTTCATCATATAATCTCAGCACCTTATCCTTCACCTTCCTGATGTTTTACTTCATCATATAATCTCAGCACCTTATCCTTCACCTTCCTGATGTTTTACTTCATCATATAATCTCAGCACCTTATCCTTCACCTTCCTGATGTTTTACTTCATCATATAATCTCAGCACCTTATCCTTCACCTTCCTGATGTTTTACTTCATCATATAATCTCAGCACCTTATCCTTCACCTTCCTGATGTTTTACTTCATCATATAATCTCAGCACCTTATCCTTCACCTTCCTGATGTTTTACTTCATCATATAATCTCAACACCTTATCCTTCACCTTCCTGATGTTTTACTTCATCATATAATCTCAGCACCTTATCCTTCACCTTCCTGATGTTTTACTTCATTATATAATCTCAACACCTTATCCTTCACCTTCCTGATGTTTTACTTCATCATATAATCTCAGCACCTTATCCTTCACCTTCCTGATGTTTTACTTCATCAGATAATCTCAGCACCTTATCCTTCACCTTCCTGATGTTTTACTTCATTATATAATCTCAGCAACTTATCCTTCACCTTCCTGATCTTTTACTTCATCATCTCAGCACCTTATCCTTCACCTTCCTGATGTTTTACTTCATCAGATAATCTCAGCACCTTATCCTTCACCTTCCTGCTCTTTTACTTTATTATATAATCTCAGCACCTTATCCTTCACCTTCCTGATCTTTTACTTCATCATCTCAGCACCTTATCCTTCACCTTCCTGATGTTTTACTTCATCAGATAATCTCAGCACCTTATGCTTCACCTTCCTGATGTTTTACTTCATCAGATAATCTCAGCACCTTATCCTTCACCTTCCTGATGTTTTACTTCATCATCTCAGCACCTTATCCTTCACCTTCCTGATGTTTTACTTCATCAGATAATCTCAGCACCTTATAGTAGTGTAATAATGTTGCTTCTGGGACACCTCCGTTTAACATGGGAAATCCCTATCTAATGTCATTTACCCCCTTGTCTTTTTCAAAAATCATAAACACCTCTATTTCTCCCACCCTCATCTTTATGAACCTTTTGTCTGTAGTACCTATCCTTAATGTTGTTCATTAGACCACTCAAACACTACAAATATTTGTTTTCTCTTATAGACCTATCATCCTTCTTCTACATATCATCTGGCAGATTAATCTTTGACCCATTCACTTCCATATTAATTCTTTCCCTCCCTCATTGCCCCTAAACACCTATATTTCTCTCACCCTGTTCTTTACGAACCTTCTAACCTTTTGACATGTTATCCTTATTCATTAGACCACTTAAACAATGCTGTGTGAACCTGTGATCCTTCTGACCTTATGGACCTTTTAACCTTTTACTCTTAATATCATCTGGTGAATATGGCCCACTCAAACAACGACCCTACAAATATTTGTTTATGCGTGGGAAATAATTTAATTCTCCTCCAACTTCCATCACCATACTCAAACCTTTTTTTATTAATTCTTCGCTTTTGAGAAATGACGTTGTTTCAATGACTTGGATAACTTCCCAGAAAGATTTCATTGTCTTATTTCCTGTTATTCACACACGCTCAGGGCTTCCCCGAAATGACTGCATGTCGTCATTTCAAGAAAATACATTTTGTTCATTATAAAAGAACGTGTTCAATTCAATTTTGATCATTGGGGATCGACATGTCTTACTACTCCATCCTTTACTCTGATAAAGAAGAAGAATACTCACCAAGGTAAGTTTCATTTAAAATTAAAGTGTTTAAAGCTTTGTATGGGATTAATTATACAACAAATGACTTAATATTCCTTTATCTTTACAGCAATGCGAATATCCTGGCAGAACTTCAAACTGGTTGGAATGAAAATACTGCAGAATCTCAAGAGTTGCAAAACGAAATGAACTTGAACAACTTGCCTGTTTCACCATTCTTGGAAGATTCATATGCAAGGTAAGATACTAAATATTAATACATTTGTGTTAAACGACGCTGCCTTAGTGTGTGTGTGTGTGTGTGTGTGTGTTCGTGTGTGTATGTGTTTGTGTGTGTTCGTGTGTGTATGTGTGTGTGTATGTATCTGTGAATGTGTGTGTGTATGTGTATGTGTGTGTTCTTGTGTGTATGTATCTATGAATGTGTGTGTGTGTGTGTGTGTGTGTGTGTGTGTGTGTATGTGTGTGTGTGTATGTATCTGTGAATGTGTGTATGTGTTTGTGTGTGCGTTCGTGTGTGTATGTGTGTGTGTGTATGTATCTGTGAATGTGTGTGTGTATGTGTATGTGTGAATGTGTATGTGTGTGTATGTGTGTGTATGTGTGTGTGCGTGTGTGTGATGTTTTGTCAAGCTTACTTCAACATAGTAATTTCTCCTTATTTTGTTTGCAGCCTTGAAGACCAAAGCTTGGAGTGGGACGATTTTGATTTTCCAAAGAGTGGTTATTTCCCGTCAACATGTGGTACCCTAAATTTTCAACTCGACCACTTGGACACAAAGCTCGATTTTTTAGAGGTATGTATCCCAATATCCTCATATCCTTGTGTGTGTGTGTGTGTGTGTGTGTGTGTGTATGTGTGTGTGTGTGTGTGTGTATGTGTGTATGTGTGTATGTGTGTGTGTGTGTGTGTGTAATATTTTCTCTCCCCTCTTGTCCTCTTGCCTTTGACAGAAAGAGATTCCAAACCTGAAGATATCTGCTGCTGTTGAAACTACCTTTGTCTTATGTTGGGAAGAAATTGATGACTTATGCTGGGGAGAAGTTGAATGTATACCTCAAGAAAAATGTTTTAATAATATAAAGATTTTAATGTTTTCAATATTTATATATATTTGTTTTGTTTACAATTATTTAATTCTTAATTACAAAAAGAGAATAAAGGAGGGAACGGGGAGGTGCACCCCTGCCAAAGACCCTTCACCCCCCTCATCCCACCCCTCCCCTCCCCTTGTGTGTGTGGGGAAGGTGGGGGTGGGATGAGGGGGGTGAAGGGTCAAGGGTGGGGGTGCACGGAGGGTGGGGGATGATGGGTGTGGTCTGTGTGGGCGGGGTCTGTGTGGGCGGGGTCTGTGTGGGCGGGGTCTGTGTGGGCGGGGTCTGTGTGGGCGGGGTCGGTGTGGGCGTGGCTTATGATTTTTTATTTATTTAATTTTTTTTTATTATTACCACGAATTAAATTAGCTAATATGGGTGGGGTGAATAGAAATGTTGTTTAATGAATTATTAGCTTTGTTTTTTGTAATTCTTGCGAGTAAAATGAACCCAAGATTTCTTCTCGATTTATATCATTTAATTTGTAAGTCCAAGGGTTTGTAGCCATTACATCAACGATTATAAATAATTCATTAGTCCATTTTTGTGTATAACCTTTCTCAAAATGGCTTTTCCATTTGTATATCCTTACAATATCACCAACTTTAAACTTGGGCTTTCTCAAATTAATCTCCTTTTCATATTCTAATTTTGTAAATGTTTCTGATGGTTTTGATTGTGTTGATGAATGAACTGTATTATTGTAATTATCTACAATATCCTGAATTAAATACACCCATTTTTGAGAACCGAGTTGTGTGAATTTTTTATATAATTTCTCTTTTAAAGTACGATTAAAACGCTCAATAACAACTGCCTTTCCTTCATTAAAGGTGCTGTATAATTTAATACCCTTCCCCTTAAGAAATTTCATGAATATTTTGTTATAGAACTCTGTTCCCTCATCAGTCCATAACTTCTTTGGTTTCCTTTTATCCCGATCAAATATTAGCTTAAAGGCTAACATTAAAGTATCACCCCTTTTATTTTTTAAAGGGACAACCCAGGCAAATCTACTCCTCAAATCAATAACGGTTAAAGCATACCTGTATCCCCTGTCATTATTCAATTCAATTAAATCAGCGGACCATATGTGGTCAGTGTATTTAGAATAAACCTTCCTTCTTTTAAACTTTGTGATTATAGGTTTGTGTAATTCTTCAGCCAAAAGCTCCTCAGTCTTGATGGCATCATTAGAGCCTAATAGTTTTTTGAGGAATAACCAAGACCAAGTTTCAATTTAGCATTTATCAAATTTCTCACAATAAACCTATCAACTTTCTCTCTCAACGTTGGATTTTGTATCAAAGACAAATTATACAACATTTCGCTGTCGGCTTTATGTTTTTCAGTCAACGTAGTGGTTTTCCCATAAGCAATATCATGCTTCATACACACTTCGTCAACCCTATTTGTAGGTTTAGACCAAGGTTTAGGATTGTCAGCCTCATCTAATCTTTTATCCAAGTTTGTTCCTGGACCACAGAAAGAATACCCTGGAAGGTGTAATTCCCCTGGAATTCCAGTTGTTGTAAATTTACTTCCTGACAGAAACTTTTGTATGTCTCCTCCTCTTTTAGGAGAGATGAATTGGCACTTTTTAGAGCCACATACTTGACATATTCCTTTTTGATAAACTCTATTATTTTTAGCTTTAACATAAGAGATATTTTTAGATTTAGTTTTCTTTTTACATTTGAGACAATAACTCATATTTATTTATCAGAAAAATTCCGACAGAGTATCAAAACCTTTTTGGTTTTCAACATATACATTTCAATCTTTATTTTTAAAACATAAAGAATCCTAAGGAATGCCTTCACTCTCTCCTCCATTTATTTACAAATAAAAACTAACTAAAGTCAATGACACCAACATCATCAATCACATAATCTTTTCCTTCTTCTTCTTCTTCTTCTTCACCACTTTCTCGTTTAAATCTCTGAAATTGAAGACATTGACGTTCTTATTTTTGAAACCATTATCTTCGTAAGAGTTGTTAATTCTTTAATTTCCTCTTCGGTGCGTTGAGATTGATTTATTTGCTTTAATACACTCAATCTTTTATGAATCTCAATGATTTCCATCTTTTTATATTTTTCCTCCCTCTCTCTTTGCTCCCTCTCCTCCTCCTCCATTTTCTCCCTCTCCTCCTTCTCCTTTTTCTCCCTTTTCTCCCTTTCCTCCTTCTCCCTTTTCTCCCTTTCCTCCTTCTCCTTTTTCTCCCTCTCCTCCTTCTCCTCCTTTTTCTCCCTCTCCTCCTTCTCCTCCCTCTCCCTTTCCTCCTTCTCCTTTTTCTCTCTTTCCTCCTTCTCTTCTTCAACTCCTTCCTCATCCCTTGCTACCCTTGAGTTTGAACCCCAAAGAATATTATACATATACTCATCTGGATTTTGAGATATTCTTGTATCTATAATTATTTTTCTCATAATAGGATACCAATAAGATTTGTTGACGATTTCTAAAAGAGTTTTATATTTCATAACTTTGAGAAGTTCATTTTTATTTAATATTTTAAACAAGTCTCTATTTGTGGGTTTAACAATATCAGTATAAGGCCAGTTTTTTATGACAAAATTCCCATGTATATGCTCCAAATCATAAGGTATGTAATACCGAGCACCCTTTTCTTGTAGGTATCCTTGAATACAAAAATTATAATTCTCTTGTAGTCTTCTTCCTGCCATTTATGTATCAGAAATATATGTGAGATTAATATTATGACAGGTAATACCACCCCATCTTCCCACTACCAAATCGGTTTGTATTCCTCGGCTTTCTATCCTTATCTCATTACCTTCCTTCTTTGTCATGCGAACCATCGCTATACTATCATATATTTTTATTTTCTTAAAATCACGTATTTGTTGTTTACTAATTGTACTTCCACATAAATCCTTATCTTCACCAAGTGGATAATATTCTTCTTTACGAGACTGATTTAAATCATGTAGGTCTTCTATGTTTATTGAAAAAGACCAATTATACCCTAAATCAGGCATATCATACCCCCATTTATTAATTCGCATATTAACTAAATGTCCTTCTTTATAAAATTTAATTGTAAGCAGGTAGTTAAATTCAATGAGGAAAGGTGTATGGTCAGTATAACCAGGTGTTGTGGTTGTAAATTTTACTTGTTTCACAAAACGTGCTGTTTTCTTTAAAGATATATATTGTGATAAATCACTGAATCTAATCAAGTCATTCGCATCTGTAGGGTTTGGATAATTGATTAATTTATAAGTATTCTTCATATTAATATTTTTACTTACACTATATTTTTGTCGTTCAGCCTGTGCCTTTGTATAATAATTTGATAAATCAATATCCTGAGAGGATTTTCCAAAGATAGAACCATCTTTTCCAACATAGGTCATTTATATTAGATAAAAAATGATATCATAAAAATTTTCATTATTGTTGAGTTGAAATAATACATATAAACATAATTGGCCACAACATTTAGAATTAATTTCTTGAACTTGGAATGTTTGATAAACACCATTCTGTAAGAATTGTATTACTTCAACAGGTGGTGGCATACCATAACTATCAAAATAATATTTATCCTGACTATTATGAATACAAACCCAATGAGAACCATTCTGTGTGTCTAAATTCATAATAATATTCTTTGTATTCTTATTTATATGTGTTAATTCATCTCTCATACAAATAACCACATTATCAATTTTTAGTGTTTTACAATACTTAGCTAGTTCTATATTTGACGTTGTATTCTTTCCAAATTGTTTAAACCATTTATCCATTTATTTATGAGAAAGATACAATCCATTACCCCGTTTAGTTAGTTTAACACCCGCTTGAGCGATAGAGGAAAGCATATCTCCAACCAACAATCTAGCTTTATCAGGTAGACTTTCAAGTTTTTGAGCAAAATCTACAATTACACCACTTCCACTAATTTGTTTCTCCAACTCCTTGTTATGTCTTTCCAATTCTTTTTGAGCTTTTAGTTGTGCCTTCCTTTCGTTAGCAGTTTTTACCGCTGCTGAAATACCACCAGTCAATGCTCCCGCCGCACTTAAACCAGCAAATAAAGGAATTAGAAACGGGAGAAATCCTCCTCTTGACTCGTCTATTGAATATTTCTTTAACATAGGTTTCGTCATTTTAATTTTAAGTGATCCAACATCATTTAGTGTTTTTACTTGTGTGTGTGTGAGTAAAACATCAATTCTTACAGCTCCTTTTCTTTGAATTGTATTAACATTAATAATACAAGGCTTTTGATTTTGAATACAAGATGTTAATTTATTAAGATTGATTTGATTAACATATACCCCAACCATTTATTTATGAGAAAAAACCTATGTGATATTAATCATAACACCATTATCTGTATTAATCTGTAATTCTGTTTCCTCCAAAAGCAAACAATATGCATTAACCTCTTCACTCTCCCCTCTTTCAATGTATAGAGAAGTATCCACTCGATTAGACTTTATAGTTTCCTTTTGAGAACTCAGGTCAATTGCGTAGATTGTATAAAGTTTTTGAAACGCAACCATATCCAAAATAGGATCATTATTACCATTACTTTCACACACCTTTTGGTAGGACTTGTAGGCTTCCGCATAATCATTTTTTTCCCAATCAATTTCCAATCTATCTCGCGGATAAAATGTGCCATCAAGAGAAACCCGAAGTTGTTTCACCTTTGCATTATCACTCAGGGCATTATTCTTATTAGTACCGTCCTCTCCATCTGGTTTTTTAAAAATGAGCCAGAGGTATCGTGGCTTTCCTTGAAGAACACCTAAATTCCAAGTGTAGGTAGTGTGTTCCAGTTTAACGTGTTGACATCTTCTTTTAAGGTATGATACATTTAGCGGTTTCTTTGAGTTAAGTCTTCTATTTAACATCTCTTCCGTTTTAAGATTAGGAGTATATTCACTGATATACCAACACAAATCATTAATAACAAATTTATTGTTGTCTCCAAAAGCATTTTCATCCCCAAAAAGCAACCTATTTACATTATCATTCCTTTGTAGTTGAAATCTAATTTTAAGACCATACAAAACTTTATCATAATCGCAAAATCCAAATATACCTTTAAGAGGTACTGCTACGGTAAAACTATTCACTGCTTTTGTTTCATCATTATACATTGACTTCCTTTGACTATAACCAGGGTCTGCGTTTGTACCCGTTGACATATCAGGAATAAAACCTTCAACAGCTCCCTTACCCATTCTATCACTAAACGAATATAGTGTAAATTTCATCATTTCAGATGTAGCAGAGACATAATCAACCGCTTCAACCTCTTGTGTTCCAATATACAGGCGGACACTGTCAAACATTTTCCAGAAGAAATCATTTACGAGTGTAGCATTAGTATTATTCGCAGCCTTAGTGAATTTAAATTTACACAGCAAGAAACTATCAGCTATATTCAAGTAAGTTTGTTGATTATTTATTTCAAAACTTTTTGTTCCGTTTGAATTCCAGTCTGTTCCTGTTATAGCATTTACCTTAAAATAGTCTTCCTTTTTAGTGGAGTTTGAAATGATAATCGTATCATCCAAATCATAGATACTATCAATCGCTTCCATACTTGTATTTATATAGCATTAAAATTGTTGAAACCCTGACCCAAGTATTTTAATGATTTTTTGTCGTTCTTGTGAAGATAGTTGAGTTTTACCTTTTTTTATTTCTTTGATTGCTTGTAATTTATGAGACTCCTTTTGAGCATCTTTTATACTCTTTATAGCACCCGCAACGGAGCCCACGGCAGAAGCAGTTGAACCAATTAGGTCTTTATGTTTAAGGATGGTTGAACCAATACCCATTAGAGTATCAATTATCCCATCTCCTTTATTTCGAAATTGATGACCTACACCTCGTTGTCTCTTAGGTTTATAGTATCCTCTACCCACATACCTTGTATAGTCTGGTGAAAGGAACATGCCCTCCCCTGTAATTATTTTATATTTTCCCAACTCGTGTTTTCTCACAATAACCATTATTTATTTATTGAAAAACTTCACGTAGGTGAATTCTGATGGATATAATTTCATCATTAAAGGATATCATACGATTATCTTGGTCGGTTATCCTAAAATTTACTCTGTATATGGTTTTTCCTGACACAGGTAAATAGACAAGATTTTTTGGTTCCATATTAAATTTATAACCAATCGGGGTTGAGTATGCACTGAATGAAAATATTGTATTTGTTCTTATTCCATCGTTATAAGCACCATCAATCAAATCACAATGAATTAATACTGAATTTATACCGGAGGATATTTGGATAACATTATCACTGTAAAACGTCCCGTTATTTTCAATCTTTTTTGAAGAGAAACCCAATAGCTCTCTAAACGAATTTTCAATCGTGAAATCAACTTTATAATTATTTTTAAGTTTAATAGTTGATTTTGAAGTGTGTTTTTGAATATCTATTACAATATTTTTTGGTTCATCACCTTTTTCTTTCATAAGGCGAGAGACTTCTGAAGATATTTGAGAAATCTCGTAAGCTCCAGGTGAAACGGTTATAGTTTTATATCCACTTCCTGGATTATAACTAAACTTGTTGTTTTTCTCTGTGATATTAAACAAGGTATTATAAGTTTCCATCGACAATAAAGATGCCTCATATGAGGTAAGGGGGTCAAGTTGTAGTGGGTAAGGGAATGAAGCTGTGTAATCGCTCGTTGTGAAATTAAAACTAAGAATTGTGCTTCTCATCTTATTTAATATCTAATAAAATATCTTTGTATTGACATTTATTAATTATTTTCATATTCATCAACTGATCTAAAATGGCTGAGGATTCATTAAAACAATTGTTGTTTCCAGCCTTCTTACTACCTAACAACAATAATAGCCTATTAACTAATTGTGATGGGTCATTTGGAAGAAAACTAACACCCGAACCAAGCTTACTTAAAGCATCAATAATATGTTTCTCCTTCTCATTCTTCTTACTTTTACCAGCAACAGAAACTCCATAATCAAGTGCATTTAACAACTCAATATATACCCTATCTTCCTCTCTTTCCATATCAAGTGGTTCCTCAAAATATTTTGAACCGCTGAATCCGGGGTTTGTTAGAAGAAACATTAATCTTGGAGTTAATTTAACATTTGGTTGAGTAGAACTCAAGAACATCAATTCATCATTAAATATCAATACCTTTTCTTCCACAAGATGAAACACTGCTGGTTCTTCTGTTGGAATGAGACCTGCTCTGGTTTTTGAACCCGCCGAATATTCATTGTTTTGAAGAGCTTCCACAACATAATTAGGGGGTTGATTTACCTCCTCAAGTTTCCGAAATAATCCCTCGTCATCATATTCTAATTCACCAAGTTCTTGTTTTGTTATCTGACTAAAATCTTTGAGCATTTGAAGTTTTTTCGGAGTAAATTCTACTGTGGGAACTGTAGGTGAGTGTTGAGTTTTCAAAAGTGGTTTAAAGAATTTCTCTTGTTTTCTTTCAAAGGCTTCTTCACCAGTTAGTTTCTGTCTCCGTTTCTTCTTTATCTCTTCCTGTTGTTTAACAACTTTTGAAACTAATTGTTGATGTTCCTTAAACTTTCTTTCTCTTTCTTCAGTATTCATTTTCTGTATTTATTTATTGAAAAATATCATTTAGTATCTCATCTTGTTTCACAACAATATATTTATATTTTCCAATCGTGTGTTTCATATAATTTTCAAATTCTTTTTTACTACATAACGTAGAGCAATTATCTCTCCAAAAATTATTTACATCTATTGAATTTAACTTAAATAAAATAAAAGTATTGGCATTGTTTCTTATTGAGCGTCGAGGGAGTTGAAAATATGATTGACTAAGATATATACAATTACAAGAAGAATGTCTCCCTCTTGTATAGTAGCTATCCATTACTGTTTGGTTTCTCTCATTAACACAATCATCAAAGATGACGAGGTTCTTTTTTGATTTATCTAAATCTTGAGGTGAAGGTATATCATCCGTATTATCACTGAGAATACAAGTTATGGGTTTCGATTTTGATTTCTGTGTATCACAAAATAATTGTATTATATCTTCAATATTATAATCATTCAGTTTGTTTTGAAGTTTAAATAAACCGATAATGTCTTCCTTTTTAAGACCTGCATTAAAACCCTGTGAGAGTAGTTGATACTCGGGTTGAAAACTTGACTTTGTAAAAATTATTAAATTATCATAATCTAAAAAATTAGGACCAAGGAGCATCTTTAAAAGTAAACAGGTTTTCCCACATCCGCTTGAACCAACTATTAGACATCTCAATGAATTTGGAATGTTTTTATGGTTATTAAATTTTATCTTATTTTCCCAAACGGGTAAAAAATCATTCATTTATATATTTGGAAAACAAGTCATCCAACTTTTTTTGAGCTATTTTAGAAACTCTATATTTTATCCTGAGTTCTGGTTTAATTTCAAAATAATTCATTATTTTATTTATGTAGTATCTTGTATTAACATTTCCATTAAAATTATTTTGAATAATAAATATCATTAAACCCTTATACATTTCCTCAATACAAAGAGTCTCTTTCCTTGTAAGAAATGGTGTATTATCACCATAATGCTTAACATTCATCTCTCTTATTAATCTTGTAAAGTAATTCATTTTTGGTTCTAATTTAAAAGAGTTATATGTTTTTTTATATTTCTTATTATCATTAATTAGAATATAATCACAGAATAAACATTGTTTATATGAATCCTCATCATTAAGCCCCACTCTATCACAAGCCGGACAATTCTCTAATTTATCATATGGAGAGTCTGGAAATTCTAAATATCCTTCAGAACTTATCATATTTATGTGGTAAATTTTTACTTAAACTAAACGCAAGTTTATTCATTAATAAATACAATGTTTCAAAGCACAAAAGACAAATTTCAATCAATCTCTACTTCGGTGGAAGATATAGAAAAATATGTCAAAGATGTTAAATTGAACAAAGATAAATATGGAAATTTTTGGGTAAAACCAGTTATGGAAAATAACATGAGCCCCTCTATTTCATTTAAAGGAAGAGCTCTAACTATACCTGGAAAGACATCCATTAAAGTAAATCTAACAAAAGTTTCTCCTCTACTCCTGGCAATTTATTCAAAGCTTGAAAAAGTGATTGACCACGATACTTTGAAAAAGAATGATAAGACCATTAATAATTCTAGAGGAGACATTTGTATTTTCTTTAATAATCCAAAGGGTGTAGATCTAAGTAAAATGAATGATGTTAATATTTCTGGTGAAATGTCATTTCGTTCTATGATAGTTAGAGATTATTTAAAGATAACTTTTGATATAAAAATTGTAGAGATTGAATCTGTTAATGAAAGAAAGTATATAGATATTGATGGGAATATTTTTCTTGCTAATTAAATATGAGTCAATACAGCAGTGAAGATTTTACTATTTCATTGAACTTGGACGATGGTGATGATAGTATTTCATTGAACACAGATGATAGTTATGATACTAATAGTTTGTGCTCAAATGATAGTTATGAGAGTAGCTTTATTGATGACTCTGAGTATGATTCTGAGTATTCATGTGATAGTTATGAATTAGATGATTCTGAGTGAAAAAGTGTTTTAGTTTAAACACAGCGATATATATAAAACGGAGCTGTAAAGCCCAAAAGTGTTTTCTTTTAAGCACAGTGATATATATAAAACACCACGTTTTCTCACGCTATAAATATGGTTTATTGTGATACTTGCGAGAAGGAAGTAAAATATTATAAACAACATATTCTCACCGCAAAACATACATACAACATTTTTAACAAACTTTCCCCTCTTCCACCTGAAACAAAACACTGTTCTACATGTAATAAAAATATCCTCAAGAAAGGCTTCAAAATACATCTTAAAACAAATCTACATTTATCAAATTTTATCACAACTAAAAACTCTGATGGAGCATTCAAAGGACATATTAAAATAAGAGTCTTTAACTTCAAACCTCCTGAACCAGAGTCTATAGTTGATGCTGTAGAAATAGTTAAACCTGCTGTTCAAACGTTGATTGAAAAAACACTAAAGGAAATGAAACCACTTAAATTTTATATGGGAGTAAAATTAGAAATGACAAAGGATGAAGGAGTTATAGATGCACCATACATGAGAACTGAGCCACACTTTATATCTTCATATCAAGATTTTAAAACATCAGGAGTCTATGATGAACTTATTAAACAAGAGCAAGATGTGGATAATTCAATCGTAGGAAGTGGATTCAATATAGGAAAAATTATTTACATAGACATTCATATTCTTAAATCAGATCCTCTAAAAGCTTCTTCTTACATTGATTTACCCAGTGTTATCAAAAATAGAAAAGCAGTTATCAATATCAAAAATAAAGACAATAAATGTTTTCTCTGGTCTATTTTAGCACACTTACATCCTCCACATTTTCATGATGAAAGAGTATCTCATTATAAAAAATATGAGAATACATTAAATACGAAAGATCTAAAGTTTCCGATGACTTTAAATGATATTCCTAAATTTGAAAAGATGAATAATTTATCAGTTAATGTTTATGGTCTAACAGAAACAAACAACATTCAGGTTTTAAAGCTTTCTGACAATTGTAAACAAACTCATATTAATCTTCTATATTTTAATTCAGACGAAAATTCACATTATACATACATCAAAGATATTGCTAAATTAATAAAACCACAAGTCTGTAAGAGAACAAATAAAATATATATTTGTTTGCGTTGTCTTAACTTCTTCAATTCACAAGAAAGATTAGATAAACATTCAAATTATTGTGGCGAACATAAATCAACGGTAATCAATATGCCTAAAGAAGGCTCAAAGATCACATTCAAAGATGAAAATAAAAAGATCAAACATCCATTTGTTATATATGCTGATTTTGAAAGTATTTTAGAAAAAATTGATACTGCTTCTCAAGATCCAAAAGAATCATACACAAATAAATATCAAAAACATACTCCTTGTGGTTTTTGTTATTATATCAAATCATCCGTTGGTGATAAATATAACAAGTTAGAGATGTATAGAGGCTCAAATACCCCAGAGGAGTTTGTGAAACGACTAGAAAAAGACTGTGTTCGATTAACCAAGATAATGAGAGAAACCAATAAACCAATGTCCTTAACAAGTAAAGAAAAAAGGGAATTTATAAAAAACAATGTCTGTCATATTTGTGAGGAGAAAATTGGTAAAGGTCTAAAGGTTAGAGACCATTGTCATCTCACTGGTAAATATAGAGGTCCGGCTCATCAAAGTTGTAATATTAATTATCAACTCCCCTCTTTCATTCCTGTCTTTCTTCATAACAACGCTCATTATGATACACATCTATTTATCAAGGAACTCTCAAAGACTTCTGGAAGTATCTCAGCAATTCCAAACACGGATCAGAAATACATTTCATTCACAAAAACAATTCACACATCTCCTATTACTCATATCAGATTTCTTGATACATTTAAATTCATGGCAAGTCCATTGGTTAACTTGGTTCAAAATCTAAAAGAGTTTCCATGTCTTTCAGAGTATTTTTTAGATAAAGATTTTCTAACACAAAAGGGAATTTACCCCTATGACTATATGGACTCATTTGAGAGATTCAATGAAACACAACTTCCTTCAAAAGAAAATTTCTATAACAAATTAAATAATAGTCATATATCTGATAAAGATTATGTACACGCACAAAATGTTTGGGAAAAATATAACATCAAGAATCTTGGCGAGTATCACGATTTGTATCTCAAAACTGATGTGCTTTTATTGGCCGATGTATTTGAAGCCTTTAGATCTGTTTGTCGCACTGGATATGGATTGGATCCTGCTCACTACTACACAGCACCTGGATTGGCCTGGAGTGCGATGTTGAAAATGACAAAACAAGATTTGGATTTGATAACCGATGTTGATATGCTTTTGATGATTGAAAAGGCAAAAAGAGGTGGAATTTCACAAGTCTGCTCGAGTAGATACGCAAAAGCAAATAACAAATATCTTCCAAATTATGATCCAACGAAAGAGAGTTCTTACTTGATGTACTATGACGCGAACAACCTGTATGGCTGGGCAATGTCTCAGGCTCTTCCTTATGGAAAACTTAGATGGGTAAAGGAAAAAGACTACAAAAACGTTTTACAAGATGTATGTATCTCTACACAAAAAGAATTGGATGAAGAAAAAGTTGGTTATTATTTTGAAATTGATTTAAAATATCCAGAGGAACTCCATAACCTACACAAAGATCTCCCATTTGCTTGTGAGAAAGAAAGTCCAAAGAAAGAATGGTTGAGTGATTATCAACGATCGTTTGATATAGGTGAATCAACAGAAAAATTACTTACTACATTATATAACAAGAAAAATTATGTTCTACACCAAAGAAATTTGCGACAATATTTATCAAAAGGTCTAAGAGTAGAGAAGATCCATAGGGTTCTAAAGTTCAATCAAAGTCATTGGTTAAAGGGGTACATTGATTTTAATACACAAAGAAGAACAGAGTCAAAAACAGATTTTGAGAAAGACTTTTATAAATTGATGAATAATGCGGTCTTTGGTAAGACTATGGAGAATGTGAGGAAAAGACAAAATATCAGATTATCAACATCTTGGGAACAAGCATCAAAATTAATTAATAGACCGAGTTTTACTCGAGCTGAGGTCTTTACTGAGAACTTTTGTGCGATCCATTTGATTAAAGAGAGTATTGAAATGAACAAACCTATTTATATTGGGACAACAATTCTTGATTTATCAAAGTCATTAATGTATGATTACTTTTATAATAACTTGAGGAAGAAATATCAAAATGATGTTAATCTACTTTATATGGATACAGATAGTTTTATTTTGAAAATTAATACCAACGATGTTTATTCAGACATGAAAAGAGACATTAATATCTATGACACGAGTAATTACAGTCCAGAGAGTGAGTTGTTCTCTTCTAAAAATAAAAAGGTGATTGGAAAGTTCAAGGATGAATTAGGAGGAAATGTCATGAGTGAATTTGTGGGATTGAGGTCTAAGGCTTATGCTTATAAATACATTGTGAATAACGTTGAAAAAACTGATAAGAAATTAAAAGGTGTAAAGAAAAATGTCATTAAAGAAACAATAAACTTTAAGGATTATTATAACTGTTTAACAACAAAGAAAGAAGAGTTTAGAAAGATTAATGGAATAAGAAGTTATAAACATCAATTATATTCAGAAGAGGTGAATAAGAAAGCATTGGGGGCTTTTGATGATAAGAGGTTTATTTTAGAAAATGGAATTGATAGTCTCCCTTATGGTTATATAAGTATATAAGTGATAAGATATATATAAGTGATAAGATATATATAAGTGATAAGATATATATAAGTGATAAGATATACATAAGTGATAAGATATATATAAGTGATAAGTTAAAAAGGGGGGGTTGGGGATTTTAACGGGCTACCGCCGCCTTTTTTACTATTATATAAATGATAGAACCAAGTATCAACCAGACTAAAGAGTGGAGGTGTAATCAACCTTGGTATATAAATGGAAAACATAATGAATGTGAAAAATATCAAATAGGTATAATTGAAAAGGCAACTGGTAAAAAAATTCACAAAACAAATAAGAGAATTAATTTAAATACCGGTGAATTGGGTAAAAAAGATGGAAATATTTTTGAGTGGACGGAAAACTTTGATGGTTGTCAGGAAAATATATACTTTAATTTAAAAATGGTATGTGGCACTGGAGGTGCTCAAACAAGAACATTGAGGGAGGTTTACCATTTTATCTTAGCTCAGTTAAAATATCTTAATAAAGAACCAAACTCAATCATCTTTTTTGTTAATATATTAGATGGTGAAGAGAGTGGCAAGAGAATTAAATTATTTCCCACGCATAAACAAATATTTGTAGGGTCGTTGTTTGAGTGGGCCATATTCACCAGATGATATTAAGAGTAAAAGGTTAAAAGGTCCATAAGGTCAGAAGGATCACAGGTTCACACAGCATTGTTTAAGTGGTCTAATGAATAAGGATAACATGTCAAAAGGTTAGAAGGTTCGTAAAGAACAGGGTGAGAGAAATATAGGTGTTTAGGGGCAATGAGGGAGGGAAAGAATTAATATGGAAGTGAATGGGTCAAAGATTAATCTGCCAGATGATATGTAGAAGAAGGATGATAGGTCTATAAGAGAAAACAAATATTTGTAGTGTTTGAGTGGTCTAATGAACAACATTAAGGATAGGTACTACAGACAAAAGGTTCATAAAGATGAGGGTGGGAGAAATAGAGGTGTTTATGATTTTTGAAAAAGACAAGGGGGTAAATGACATTAGATAGGGATTTCCCATGTTAAACGGAGGTGTCCCAGAAGCAACATTATTACACTACTCCTTATCCTTCACCTTCCTGCTCTTTTACTTCATTATATAATCTCAGCACCTTATCCTTCACCTTCCTGCTCTTTTACTTTATTATATAATCTCAGCACCTTATCCTTCACCTTCCTGATCTTTTACTTCATCATCTCAGCACCTTATCCTTCACCTTCCTGATGTTTTACTTCATCAGATAATCTCAGCACCTTATGCTTCACCTTCCTGATGTTTTACTTCATCAGATAATCTCAGCACCTTATCCTTCACCTTCCTGATGTTTTACTTCATCATATAATCTCAGCACCTTATCCTTCACCTTCCTGATGTTTTACTTCATTATATAATCTCCGCACCTTATCCTTCACCTTCCTGATGTTTTACTTCATCAGATAATCTCCGCACCTTATCCTTCACCTTCCTGATGTTTTACTTCATCAAATAATCTCAGCACCTTATCCTTCACCTTCCTGATGTTTTACTTCATCAGATAATCTCAGCACCTTATCCCTCACCTTCCTGATGTTTTACTTCATTATATAATCTCAGCACCTTATCCTTCACCTTCCTGATCTTTTACTTCATCATATAATCTCAGCACCTTATCCTTCACCTTCCTGATGTTTTACTTCATCATATAATCTCAGCACCTTATCCTTCACCTTCCTGATGTTTTACTTCATCAGATAATCTCAGCACCTTATCCCTCACCTTCCTGATGTTTTACTTCATTATATAATCTCAGCACTTTATCCTTCACCTTCCTGATGTTTTACTTCATTATATAATCTCAGCACCTTATCCTTCACCTTCCTGATATTTTACTTCATCATATAATCTCAGCACCTTATCCCTCACCTTCCTGATGTTTTACTTCATTATATAATCTCAGCACCTTATCCTTCACCTTCCTGATGTTTTACTTCATTATATAATCTCAGCACCTTATCCTTCACCTTCCTGATGTTTTACTTCATTATATAATCTCAGCACCTTATCCTTCATCTTCCTGATGTTTTACTTCATTATATAATCTCAGCACCTTATCCTTCACCTTCCTGATGTTTTACTTCATTATATAATCTCAGCACCTTATCCTTCACCTTCCTGATGTTTTACTTCATTATATAATCTCAGCACCTTATCCTTCACCTTCCTGATGTTTTACTTCATTATATAATCTCAGCACCTTATCCTTCACCTTCCTGATGTTTTACTTCATTATATAATCTCAGCACCTTATCCTTCACCTTCCTGATGTTTTACTTCATTATATAATCTCAGCACCTTATCCTTCACCTTCCTGATGTTTTACTTCATCAGATAATCTCCGCACCTTATCCTTCACCTTCCTGATGTTTTACTTCATTATATAATCTCCGCACCTTATCCTTCACCTTCCTGATGTTTTACTTCATTATATAATCTCAGCACCTTATCCTTCACCTTCCTGATGTTTTACTTCATTATATAATCTCAGCACCTTATCCTTCATCTTCCTGATGTTTTACTTCATTATATAATCTCAGCACCTTATCCTTCACCTTCCTGATGTTTTACTTCATTATATAATCTCAGCACCTTATCCTTCACCTTCCTGATGTTTTACTTCATCAGATAATCTCAGCACCTTATCCCTCACCTTCCTGATGTTTTACTTCATTATATAATCTCAGCACCTTATCCTTCATCTTCCTGATGTTTTACTTCATTATATAATCTCAGCACCTTATCCTTCACCTTCCTGATGTTTTACTTCATCAGATAATCTCAGCACCTTATCCCTCACCTTCCTGATGTTTTACTTCATCAGATAATCTCCGCACCTTATCCTTCACCTTCCTGATCTTTTACTTCATCATCTCAGCACCTTATCCTTCACCTTCCTGATGTTTTACTTCATCAGATAATCTCAGCACCTTATCCTTCACCTTCCTGATGTTTTACTTCATCAGATAATCTCAGCACCTTATCTTTCACCTTCCTGATGTTTTACTTCATCAGATAATCTCAGCACCTTATCCTTCACCTTCCTGATGTTTTACTTCATCAGATAATCTCAGCACCTTATCTTTCACCTTCCTGATGTTTTACTTCATCAGATAATCTCCGCACCTTATCCTTCACCTTCCTGATGTTTTACTTCATTATATAATCTCCGCACCTTATCCTTCACCTTCCTGATGTTTTACTTCATCAGATAATCTCCGCACCTTATCCTTCACCTTCCTGATGTTTTACTTCATCAAATAATCTCAGCACCTTATCCTTCACCTTCCTGATGTTTTACTTCATTATATAATCTCAGCACCTTATCCTTCACCTTCCTGATGTTTTACTTCATCAAATAATCTCAGCACCTTATCCTTCACCTTCCTGATGTTTTACTTCATTATATAATCTCCGCACATTATCCTTCACCTTCCTGATGTTTTACTTCATCAAATAATCTCAGCACCTTATCCTTCACCTTCCTGATGTTTTACTTCATCAGATAATCTCCGCACCTTATCCTTCACCTTCCTGATGTTTTACTTCATCAGATAATCTCCGCACCTTATCCTTCACCTTCCTGATGTTTTACTTCATTATATAATCTCAGCACCTTATCCTTCACCTTCCTGATGTTTTACTTCATTATATAATCTCAGCACCTTATCCTTCATCTTCCTGATGTTTTACTTCATTATATAATCTCAGCACCTTATCCTTCATCTTCCTGATGTTTTACTTCATCAGATAATCTCAGCACCTTATCCTTCACCTTCCTGATGTTTTACTTCATCATATAATCTCAGCACCTTATCCTTCACCTTCCTGATGTTTTACTTCATCATATAATCTCAGCACCTTATCCCTCACATTCCTGATGTTTTACTTCATTATATAATCTCAGCACCTTATCCTTCACCTTCCTGATGTTTTACTTTATCAGATAATCTCAGCACCTTATCCTTCACCTTCCTGATGTTTTACTTCATTATATAATCTCAGCACCTTATCCTTCACCTTCCTGATGTTTTACTTCATCATATAATCTCAGCACCTTATCCCTCACATTCCTGATGTTTTACTTCATTATATAATCTCAGCACCTTATCCTTCACCTTCCTGATGTTTTACTTCATCAGATAATCTCAGCACCTTATCCCTCACCTTCCTGATGTTTTACTTTATCAGATAATCTCAGCACCTTATCCTTCACCTTCCTGATGTTTTACTTTATCAGATAATCTCAGCACCTTATCCTTCACCTTCCTGATGTTTTACTTCATCAGATAATCTCAGCACCTTATCCCTCACCTTCCTGATGTTTTACTTCATTATATAATCTCAGCACCTTATCCTTCACCTTCCTGATCTTTTACTTCATCATATAATCTCAGCACCTTATCCTTCACCTTCCTGATGTTTTACTTCATCATATAATCTCAGCACCTTATCCTTCACCTTCCTGATGTTTTACTTCATCAGATAATCTCAGCACCTTATCCCTCACCTTCCTGATGTTTTACTTCATTATATAATCTCAGCACCTTATCCTTCACCTTCCTGATATTTTACTTCATCATATAATCTCAGCACCTTATCCTTCACCTTCCTGATGTTTTACTTCATTATATAATCTCAGCACCTTATCCTTCACCTTCCTGATATTTTACTTCATCATATAATCTCAGCACCTTATCCCTCACCTTCCTGATGTTTTACTTCATTATATAATCTCAGCACCTTATCCTTCACCTTCCTGATGTTTTACTTCATTATATAATCTCAGCACCTTATCCTTCATCTTCCTGATGTTTTACTTCATTATATAATCTCAGCACCTTATCCTTCACCTTCCTGATGTTTTACTTCATTATATAATCTCAGCACCTTATCCTTCACCTTCCTGATGTTTTACTTCATCAGATAATCTCCGCACCTTATCCTTCACCTTCCTGATGTTTTACTTCATTATATAATCTCCGCACCTTATCCTTCACCTTCCTGATGTTGAACTTCATTATATAATCTCAGCACCTTATCCTTCACCTTCCTGATGTTTTACTTCATTATATAATCTCAGCACCTTATCCTTCATCTTCCTGATGTTTTACTTCATTATATAATCTCAGCACCTTATCCTTCACCTTCCTGATGTTTTACTTCATTATATAATCTCAGCACCTTATCCTTCACCTTCCTGATGTTTTACTTCATCAGATAATCTCAGCACCTTATCCCTCACCTTCCTGATGTTTTACTTCATCAGATAATCTCCGCACCTTATCCTTCACCTTCCTGATGTTTTACTTCATTATATAATCTCCGCACCTTATCCTTCACCTTCCTGATGTTTTACTTCATCATATAATCTCAGCACCTTATCCCTCACCTTGCTGATGTTTTACTTCATCATATAATCTCAGCACCTTACACCTCACCTTCCTGATGTTTTACTTCATTATATAATCTCAGCACCTTATCCTTCACCTTCCTGATGTTTTACTTCATCATATAATCTCAGCACCTTATCCTTCACCTTCCTGATGTTTTACTTCATCATATAATCTCAGCACCTTATCCTTCACCTTCCTGATATTTTACTTCATTATATAATCTCCGCACCTTATCCTTCACCTTCCTGATGTTTTACTTCATCAGATAATCTCCGCACCTTATCCTTCACCTTCCTGATGTTTTACTTCATCATATAATCTCAGCACCTTATCCTTCACCTTCCTGATGTTTTACTTCATCATATAATCTCAGCACCTTATCCTTCACCTTCCTGATGTTTTACTTCATTATATAATCTCAGCACCTTATCCTTCACCTTCCTGATGTTTTACTTCATTATATAATCTCAGCACCTTATCCTTCACCTTCCTGATGTTTTACTTCATCATATAATCTCAGCACATTTTCCCTCACCTTCCTGATCTTTTACTTCATCATATAATCTCAGCACCTTATCCTTCACTTTCCTGCTCTCTTACTTCATCATATAATCTCAGCACCTTATCCCTCACCTTCTTGCTCTCTTACTTCATCATATAATCTCAGCACCTTATCCCTCACCTTCCTGCTCTCTTACTTCATCATATAATCTCAGCACCTTATCCCTCACCTTCCTGATCTTTTACTTCATCAGATAATCTCAGCACCTTATCCTTCACCTTCCTGATGTTTTACTTCATCAGATAATCTCCGCACCTTATCCTTCACCTTCCTGATGTTTTACTTCATTATATAATCTCCGCACCTTATCCTTCACCTTCCTGATGTTTTACTTCATCATATAATCTCAGCACCTTATCCCTCACCTTGCTGATGTTTTACTTCATCATATAATCTCAGCACCTTACACCTCACCTTCCTGATGTTTTACTTCATTATATAATCTCAGCACCTTATCCTTCACCTTCCTGATGTTTTACTTCATTATATAATCTCAGCACCTTATCCTTCACCTTCCTGATGTTTTACTTCATTATATAATCTCAGCACCTTATCCTTCACCTTCCTGATGTTTTACTTCATTATATAATCTCAGCACCTTATCCTTCATCTTCCTGATGTTTTACTTCATTATATAATCTCAGCACCTTATCCTTCACCTTCCTGATCTTTTACTTCATCATCTCAGCACCTTATCCTTCACCTTCCTGATGTTTTACTTCATCAGATAATCTCAGCACCTTATCCTTCACCTTCCTGATGTTTTACTTCATCATATAATCTCAGCACCTTATCCTTCACCTTCCTGATGTTTTACTTCATCATATAATCTCAGCACCTTATCCTTCACCTTCCTGATGTTTTACTTCATCAGATAATCTCAGCACCTTATCCTTCACCTTCCTGATGTTTTACTTCATCAGATAATCTCAGCACCTTATCTTTCACCTTCCTGATGTTTTACTTCATCAGATAATCTCAGCACCTTATCCTTCACCTTCCTGATGTTTTACTTCATTATATAATCTCCGCACCTTATCCTTCACCTTCCTGATGTTTTACTTCATCAGATAATCTCCGCACCTTATCCTTCACCTTCCTGATGTTTTACTTCATCAAATAATCTCAGCACCTTATCCTTCACCTTCCTGATGTTTTACTTCATTATATAATCTCAGCACCTTATCCTTCACCTTCCTGATGTTTTACTTCATCAGATAATCTCCGCACCTTATCCTTCACCTTCCTGATGTTTTACTTCATCAGATAATCTCCGCACCTTATCCTTCACCTTCCTGATGTTTTACTTCATCAAATAATCTCAGCACCTTATCCTTCACCTTCCTGATGTTTTACTTCATTATATAATCTCAGCACCTTATCCTTCACCTTCCTGATGTTTTACTTCATCAGATAATCTCCGCACCTTATCCTTCACCTTCCTGATGTTTTACTTCATCAAATAATCTCAGCACCTTATCCTTCACCTTCCTGATGTTTTACTTCATTATATAATCTCAGCACCTTATCCTTCACTTTCCTGATGTTTTACTTCATTATATAATCTCAGCACCTTATCCTTCACCTTCCTGATGTTTTACTTCATCAGATAATCTCCGCACCTTATCCTTCACCTTCCTGATGTTTTACTTCATCAGATAATCTCCGCACCTTATCCTTCACCTTCCTGATGTTTTACTTCATCAAATAATCTCAGCACCTTATCCTTCACCTTCCTGATGTTTTACTTCATTATATAATCTCAGCACCTTATCCTTCACTTTCCTGATGTTTTACTTCATTATATAATCTCAGCACCTTATCCTTCATCTTCCTGATGTTTTACTTCATTATATAATCTCAGCACCTTATCCTTCACCTTCCTGATGTTTTACTTCATCAGATAATCTCAGCACCTTATCCTTCACCTTCCTGATGTTTTACTTCATCATATAATCTCAGCACCTTATCCTTCACCTTCCTGATGTTTTACTTCATCATATAATCTCAGCACCTTATCCCTCACATTCCTGATGTTTTACTTCATTATATAATCTCAGCACCTTATCCTTCACCTTCCTGATGTTTTACTTCATCATATAATCTCAGCACCTTATCCTTCACCTTCCTGATGTTTTACTTCATTATATAATCTCAGCACCTTATCCTTCACCTTCCTGATGTTTTACTTCATCAGATAATCTCAGCACCTTATCCTTCACCTTCCTGATGTTTTACTTTATCAAATAATCTCCGCACCTTATCCTTCACCTTCCTGATGTTTTACTTCATCAGATAATCTCAGCACCTTATCCTTCACCTTCCTGATGTTTTACTTCATCATATAATCTCAGCACCTTATCCTTCACCTTCCTGATGTTTTACTTCATCATATAATCTCAGCACCTTATCCTTCACCTTCCTGATATTTTACTTCATTATATAATCTCCGCACCTTATCCTTCACCTTCCTGATGTTTTACTTCATCAGATAATCTCCGCACCTTATCCTTCACCTTCCTGATGTTTTACTTCATCATATAATCTCAGCACCTTATCCTTCACCTTCCTGATGTTTTACTTCATCATATAATCTCAGCACCTTATCCTTCACCTTCCTGATGTTTTACTTCATTATATAATCTCAGCACCTTATCCTTCACCTTCCTGATGTTTTACTTCATTATATAATCTCAGCACCTTATCCTTCACCTTCCTGATGTTTTACTTCATCATATAATCTCAGCACCTTATCCCTCACCTTCCTGATGTTTTACTTCATCATATAATCTCAGCACATTTTCCCTCACCTTCCTGATCTTTTACTTCATCATATAATCTCAGCACCTTATCCTTCACTTTCCTGCTCTCTTACTTCATCATATAATCTCAGCACCTTATCCCTCACCTTCCTGCTCTCTTACTTCATCATATAATCTCAGCACCTTATCCCTCACCTTCCTGCTCTCTTACTTCATCATATAATCTCAGCACCTTATCCCTCACCTTCCTGATCTTTTACTTCATCATATAATCTCAGCACTTTATCCCTCACCTTCCTGTTTCATCATATAATCTCAGCACCTTATCCTTCACCTTCCTGCTCTCTTACTTCATCATATAATCTCAGCACCTTATCCCTCACCTTCCTGCTCTCTTACTTCATCATATAATCTCAGCACCTTATCCTTCACCTTCCTGCTCTCTTACTTCATCATATAATCTCAGCACCTTATCCTTCACCTTCCTGCTCTCTTACTTCATCATATAATCTCAGCACCTTATCCCTCACCTTCCTGATCTTTTACTTCATCATATAATCTCAGCACTTTATCCCTCACCTTCCTGTTTCATCATATAATCTCAGCACCTTATCCTTCACCTTCCTGATGTTTTACTTCATTATATAATCTCATCACCTTATCCTTCACCTTCCTGATATTTTACTTCATCATATAATCTCAGCACCTTATCCCTCACCTTCCTGATGTTTTACTTCATTATATAATCTCAGCACCTTATCCTTCACCTTCCTGATGTTTTACTTCATTATATAATCTCAGCACCTTATCCTTCACCTTCCTGATGTTTTACTTCATTATATAATCTCAGCACCTTATCCTTCATCTTCCTGATGTTTTACTTCATTATATAATCTCAGCACCTTATCCTTCACCTTCCTGATGTTTTACTTCATTATATAATCTCAGCACCTTATCCTTCACCTTCCTGATGTTTTACTTCATCAGATAATCTCAGCACCTTATCCCTCACCTTCCTGATGTTTTACTTCATCAGATAATCTCCGCACCTTATCCTTCACCTTCCTGATGTTTTACTTCATTATATAATCTCCGCACCTTATCCTTCACCTTCCTGATGTTTTACTTCATCAGATAATCTCCGCACCTTATCCTTCACCTTCCTGATGTTTTACTTCATCATATAATCTCAGCACCTTATCCCTCACCTTGCTGATGTTTTACTTCATCATATAATCTCAGCACCTTATCCTTCACCTTCCTGATGTTTTACTTCATTATATAATCTCAGCACCTTATCCTTCACCTTCCTGATGTTTTACTTCATTATATAATCTCAGCACCTTATCCTTCACCTTCCTGATGTTTTACTTCATTATATAATCTCAGCACCTTATCCTTCACCTTCCTGATGTTTTACTTCATTATATAATCTCAGCACCTTATCCTTCACCTTCCTGATCTTTTACTTCATCATCTCAGCACCTTATCCTTCACCTTCCTGATGTTTTACTTCATCAGATAATCTCAGCACCTTATCCTTCACCTTCCTGATGTTTTACTTCATCATATAATCTCAGCACCTTATCCTTCACCTTCCTGCTCTTTTACTTCATTATATAATCTCAGCACCTTATCCTTCACCTTCCTGATCTTTTACTTCATCATCTCAGCACCTTATCCTTCACCTTCCTGATGTTTTACTTCATCAGATAATCTCAGCACCTTATCCTTCACCTTCCTGATGTTTTATTTCATCAGATAATCTCAGCACCTTATCCTTCACCTTCCTGATGTTTTACTTCATCAGATAATCTCAGCACCTTATCCTTCACCTTCCTGATGTTTTACTTCATTATATAATCTCCGCACCTTATCCTTCACCTTCCTGATGTTTTACTTCATCAGATAATCTCCGCACCTTATCCTTCACCTTCCTGATGTTTTACTTCATCAAATAATCTCAGCACCTTATCCTTCACCTTCCTGATGTTTTACTTCATTATATAATCTCAGCACCTTATCCTTCACCTTCCTGATGTTTTACTTCATTATATAATCTCAGCACCTTATCCTTCATCTTCCTGATGTTTTACTTCATTATATAATCTCAGCACCTTATCCTTCACCTTCCTGATGTTTTACTTCATTATATAATCTCAGCACCTTATCCTTCACCTTCCTGATGTTTTACTTCATTATATAATCTCAGCACCTTATCCTTCATCTTCCTGATGTTTTACTTCATTATATAATCTCAGCACCTTATCCTTCATCTTCCTGATGTTTTACTTCATCAGATAATCTCAGCACCTTATCCTTCACATTCCTGATGTTTTACTTCATCATATAATCTCAGCACCTTATCCTTCACCTTCCTGATGTTTTACTTCATCATATAATCTCAGCACCTTATCCTTCATCTTCCTGATGTTTTACTTCATTATATAATCTCAGCACCTTATCCCTCACCTTCCTGATGTTTTACTTCATTATATAATCTCAGCACCTTATCCTTCATCTTCCTGATGTTTTACTTCATTATATAATCTCAGCACCTTATCCTTCATCTTCCTGATGTTTTACTTCATCAGATAATCTCAGCACCTTATCCCTCACATTCCTGATGTTTTACTTCATTATATAATCTCAGCACCTTATCCTTCACCTTCCTGATGTTTTATTTCATTATATAATCTCAGCACCTTATCCTTCACCTTCCTGATGTTTTATTTCATTATATAATCTCAGCACCTTATCCCTCACATTCCTGATGTTTTACTTCATTATATAATCTCAGCACCTTATCCTTCATCTTCCTGATGTTTTACTTCATCAGATAATCTCAGCACCTTATCCCTCACATTCCTGATGTTTTACTTCATTATATAATCTCAGCACCTTATCCTTCACCTTCCTGATGTTTTACTTCATCATATAATCTCAGCACCTTATCCTTCACCTTCCTGATGTTTTACTTCATCATATAATCTCAGCACCTTATCCTTCACCTTCCTGATGTTTTACTTCATCATATAATCTCAGCACCTTATCCCTCACATTCCTGATGTTTTACTTCATTATATAATCTCAGCACCTTATCCTTCACCTTCCTGATGTTTTACTTCATCAGATAATCTCAGCACCTTATCCTTCACCTTCCTGATGTTTTACTTCATCATATAATCTCAGCACCTTATCCTTCACCTTCCTGATGTTTTACTTCATCAGATAATCTCAGCACCTTATCCTTCACCTTCCTGATGTTTTACTTCATCATATAATCTCAGCACCTTATCCTTCACCTTCCTGATGTTTTACTTCATTATATAATCTCAGCACCTTATCCTTCACCTTCCTGATGTTTTACTTCATTATATAATCTCAGCACCTTATCCTTCACCTTCCTGATGTTTTACTTCATTATATAATCTCAGCACCTTATCCTTCACCTTCCTGATGTTTTACTTCATCAGATAATCTCAGCACCTTATCCTTCACCTTCCTGATGTTTTACTTTATCAGATAATCTCCGCACCTTATCCTTCACCTTCCTGATGTTTTACTTCATCAGATAATCTCAGCACCTTATCCTTCACCTTCCTGATGTTTTACTTCATGATATAATCTCCGCACCTTATCCTTCACCTTCCTGATGTTTTACTTTATCAGATAATCTCAGCACCTTATCCTTCACCTTCCTGATGTTTTACTTCATCAGATAATCTCAGCACCTTATCCTTCACCTTCCTGATGTTTTACTTCATGATATAATCTCCGCACCTTATCCTTCACCTTCCTGATGTTTTACTTCATCAGATAATCTCCGCACCTTATCCTTCACCTTCCTGATGTTTTACTTCATTATATAATCTCAGCACCTTATCCTTCACCTTCCTGATGTTTTACTTCATCAGATAATCTCCGCACCTTATCCTTCACCTTCCTGATGTTTTACTTCATCATATAATCTCAGCACCTTATCCTTCACCTTCCTGATGTTTTACTTCATCATATAATCTCAGCACCTTTTCCTTCACCTTCCTGATGTTTTACTTCATTATATAATCTCAGCACCTTATCCTTCACCTTCCTGATGTTTTACTTCATTATATAATCTCAGCACCTTATCCTTCACCTTCCTGATGTTTTACTTCATCATATAATCTCAGCACCTTATCCCTCACCTTCCTGATGTTTTACTTCATCATATAATCTCAGCACATTTTCCCTCACCTTCCTGATCTTTTACTTCATCATATAATCTCAGCACCTTATCCTTCACTTTCCTGCTCTCTTACTTCATCATATAATCTCAGCACCTTATCCCTCACCTTCCTGCTCTCTTACTTCATCATATAATCTCAGCACCTTATCCCTCACCTTCCTGCTCTCTTACTTCATCATATAATCTCAGCACCTTATCCCTCACCTTCCTGATCTTTTACTTCATCATATAATCTCAGCACCTTATCCTTCACCTTCCTGCTCTCTTACTTCATCATATAATCTCAGCACCTTATCCCTCACCTTCCTGCTCTCTTACTTCATCATATAATCTCAGCACCTTATCCTTCACCTTCCTGCTCTCTTACTTCATCATATAATCTCAGCACCTTATCCTTCACCTTCCTGCTCTCTTACTTCATCATATAATCTCAGCACCTTATCCCTCACCTTCCTGATCTTTTACTTCATCATATAATCTCAGCACTTTATCCCTCACCTTCCTGTTTCATCATATAATCTCAGCACCTTATCCTTCACCTTCCTGATGTTTTACTTCATTATATAATCTCAGCACCTTATCCTTCACCTTCCTGATATTTTACTTCATCATATAATCTCAGCACCTTATCCCTCACCTTCCTGATGTTTTACTTCATTATATAATCTCAGCACCTTATCCTTCACCTTCCTGATGTTTTACTTCATTATATAATCTCAGCACCTTATCCTTCACCTTCCTGATGTTTTACTTCATTATATAATCTCAGCACCTTATCCTTCATCTTCCTGATGTTTTACTTCATTATATAATCTCAGCACCTTATCCTTCACCTTCCTGATGTTTTACTTCATTATATAATCTCAGCACCTTATCCTTCACCTTCCTGATGTTTTACTTCATCAGATAATCTCAGCACCTTATCCCTCACCTTCCTGATGTTTTACTTCATCAGATAATCTCCGCACCTTATCCTTCACCTTCCTGATGTTTTACTTCATTATATAATCTCCGCACCTTATCCTTCACCTTCCTGATGTTTTACTTCATCAGATAATCTCCGCACCTTATCCTTCACCTTCCTGATGTTTTACTTCATCATATAATCTCAGCACCTTATCCCTCACCTTGCTGATGTTTTACTTCATCATATAATCTCAGCACCTTATCCTTCACCTTCCTGATGTTTTACTTCATTATATAATCTCAGCACCTTATCCTTCACCTTCCTGATGTTTTACTTCATTATATAATCTCAGCACCTTATCCTTCACCTTCCTGATGTTTTACTTCATTATATAATCTCAGCACCTTATCCTTCACCTTCCTGATGTTTTACTTCATTATATAATCTCAGCACCTTATCCTTCACCTTCCTGATCTTTTACTTCATCATCTCAGCACCTTATCCTTCACCTTCCTGTTGTTTTACTTCATCAGATAATCTCAGCACCTTATCCTTCACCTTCCTGATGTTTTACTTCATCATATAATCTCAGCACCTTATCCTTCACCTTCCTGCTCTTTTACTTCATTATATAATCTCAGCACCTTATCCTTCACCTTCCTGATCTTTTACTTCATCATCTCAGCACCTTATCCTTCACCTTCCTGATGTTTTACTTCATCAGATAATCTCAGCACCTTATCCTTCACCTTCCTGATGTTTTATTTCATCAGATAATCTCAGCACCTTATCCTTCACCTTCCTGATGTTTTACTTCATCATATAATCTCAGCACCTTATCTTTCACCTTCCTGATGTTTTACTTCATCAGATAATCTCAGCACCTTATCCTTCACCTTCCTGATGTTTTACTTCATCAGATAATCTCCGCACCTTATCCTTCACCTTCCTGATGTTTTACTTCATCAGATAATCTCCGCACCTTATCCTTCACCTTCCTGATGTTTTACTTTATCAGATAATCTCCGCACCTTATCCTTCACCTTCCTGATGTTTTACTTCATCAGATAATCTCAGCACCTTATCCTTCACCTTCCTGATGTTTTACTTCATGATATAATCTCCGCACCTTATCCTTCACCTTCCTGATGTTTTACTTTATCAGATAATCTCAGCACCTTATCCTTCACCTTCCTGATGTTTTACTTCATTATATAATCTCAGCACCTTATCCTTCACCTTCCTGATGTTTTACTTCATTATATAATCTCAGCACCTTATCCTTCATCTTCCTGATGTTTTACTTCATTATATAATCTCAGCACCTTATCCTTCATCTTCCTGATGTTTTACTTCATTATATAATCTCAGCACCTTATCCTTCATCTTCCTGATGTTTTACTTCATCAGATAATCTCAGCACCTTATCCTTCACATTCCTGATGTTTTACTTCATCATATAATCTCAGCACCTTATCCTTCACCTTCCTGATGTTTTACTTCATCATATAATCTCAGCACCTTATCCTTCATCTTCCTGATGTTTTACTTCATTATATAATCTCAGCACCTTATCCCTCACCTTCCTGATGTTTTACTTCATTATATAATCTCAGCACCTTATCCTTCATCTTCCTGATGTTTTACTTCATTATATAATCTCAGCACCTTATCCTTCATCTTCCTGATGTTTTACTTCATCAGATAATCTCAGCACCTTATCCCTCACATTCCTGATGTTTTACTTCATTATATAATCTCAGCACCTTATCCTTCACCTTCCTGATGTTTTATTTCATTATATAATCTCAGCACCTTATCCCTCACCTTCCTGATGTTTTACTTCATTATATAATCTCAGCACCTTATCCTTCATCTTCCTGATGTTTTACTTCATTATATAATCTCAGCACCTTATCCTTCATCTTCCTGATGTTTTACTTCATCAGATAATCTCAGCACCTTATCCCTCACATTCCTGATGTTTTACTTCATTATATAATCTCAGCACCTTATCCTTCACCTTCCTGATGTTTTATTTCATTATATAATCTCAGCACCTTATCCTTCACCTTCCTGATGTTTTATTTCATTATATAATCTCAGCACCTTATCCCTCACATTCCTGATGTTTTACTTCATTATATAATCTCAGCACCTTATCCTTCATCTTCCTGATGTTTTACTTCATCAGATAATCTCAGCACCTTATCCCTCACATTCCTGATGTTTTACTTCATTATATAATCTCAGCACCTTATCCTTCACCTTCCTGATGTTTTACTTCATCATATAATCTCAGCACCTTATCCTTCACCTTCCTGATGTTTTACTTCATCATATAATCTCAGCACCTTATCCTTCACCTTCCTGATGTTTTACTTCATTATATAATCTCAGCACCTTATCCTTCACCTTCCTGATGTTTTACTTCATCATATAATCTCAGCACCTTATCCCTCACATTCCTGATGTTTTACTTCATTATATAATCTCAGCACCTTATCCTTCACCTTCCTGATGTTTTACTTCATCAGATAATCTCAGCACCTTATCCTTCACCTTCCTGATGTTTTACTTCATCATATAATCTCAGCACCTTATCCTTCACCTTCCTGATGTTTTACTTCATTATATAATCTCAGCACCTTATCCTTCACCTTCCTGATGTTTTACTTCATCAGATAATCTCAGCACCTTATCCTTCACCTTCCTGATGTTTTACTTCATCATATAATCTCAGCACCTTATCCTTCACCTTCCTGATGTTTTATTTCATCATATAATCTCAGCACCTTATCCCTCACATTCCTGATGTTTTACTTCATTATATAATCTCAGCACCTTATCCTTCACCTTCCTGATGTTTTACTTCATCAGATAATCTCAGCACCTTATCCTTCACCTTCCTGATGTTTTACTTCATCATATAATCTCAGCACCTTATCCTTCACCTTCCTGATGTTTTACTTCATTATATAATCTCAGCACCTTATCCTTCACCTTCCTGATGTTTTACTTCATTATATAATCTCAGCACCTTATCCTTCACCTTCCTGATGTTTTACTTCATTATATAATCTCAGCACCTTATCCTTCACCTTCCTGATGTTTTACTTCATCAGATAATCTCAGCACCTTATCCTTCACCTTCCTGATGTTTTACTTTATCAGATAATCTCCGCACCTTATCCTTCACCTTCCTGATGTTTTACTTCATCAGATAATCTCAGCACCTTATCCTTCACCTTCCTGATGTTTTACTTCATGATATAATCTCCGCACCTTATCCTTCACCTTCCTGATGTTTTACTTTATCAGATAATCTCAGCACCTTATCCTTCACCTTCCTGATGTTTTACTTCATCAGATAATCTCAGCACCTTATCCTTCACCTTCCTGATGTTTTACTTCATGATATAATCTCCGCACCTTATCCTTCACCTTCCTGATGTTTTACTTCATCAGATAATCTCCGCACCTTATCCTTCACCTTCCTGATGTTTTACTTCATTATATAATCTCAGCACCTTATCCTTCACCTTCCTGATGTTTTACTTCATCAGATAATCTCCGCACCTTATCCTTCACCTTCCTGATGTTTTACTTCATCATATAATCTCAGCACCTTATCCTTCACCTTCCTGATGTTTTACTTCATCATATAATCTCAGCACCTTTTCCTTCACCTTCCTGATGTTTTACTTCATTATATAATCTCAGCACCTTATCCTTCACCTTCCTGATGTTTTACTTCATTATATAATCTCAGCACCTTATCCTTCACCTTCCTGATGTTTTACTTCATCATATAATCTCAGCACCTTATCCCTCACCTTCCTGATGTTTTACTTCATCATATAATCTCAGCACATTTTCCCTCACCTTCCTGATCTTTTACTTCATCATAT
This sequence comes from Myxine glutinosa, assembly GCF_964187855.1. NCBI lineage: Eukaryota > Metazoa > Chordata > Myxini > Myxiniformes > Myxinidae > Myxine > Myxine glutinosa. The sequence goes on along the minus strand of NC_136273.1, from coordinate 60,933,324 downwards.
AATCTCAGCACCTTATCCTTCACTTTCCTGCTCTCTTACTTCATCATATAATCTCAGCACCTTATCCCTCACCTTCCTGCTCTCTTACTTCATCATATAATCTCAGCACCTTATCCCTCACCTTCCTGCTCTCTTACTTCATCATATAATCTCAGCACCTTATCCCTCACCTTCCTGATCTTTTACTTCATCATATAATCTCAGCACCTTATCCTTCACCTTCCTGCTCTCTTACTTCATCATATAATCTCAGCACCTTATCCCTCACCTTCCTGCTCTCTTACTTCATCATATAATCTCAGCACCTTATCCTTCACCTTCCTGCTCTCTTACTTCATCATATAATCTCAGCACCTTATCCTTCACCTTCCTGCTCTCTTACTTCATCATATAATCTCAGCACCTTATCCCTCACCTTCCTGATCTTTTACTTCATCATATAATCTCAGCACTTTATCCCTCACCTTCCTGTTTCATCATATAATCTCAGCACCTTATCCTTCACCTTCCTGATGTTTTACTTCATTATATAATCTCAGCACCTTATCCTTCACCTTCCTGATATTTTACTTCATCATATAATCTCAGCACCTTATCCCTCACCTTCCTGATGTTTTACTTCATTATATAATCTCAGCACCTTATCCTTCACCTTCCTGATGTTTTACTTCATTATATAATCTCAGCACCTTATCCTTCACCTTCCTGATGTTTTACTTCATTATATAATCTCAGCACCTTATCCTTCATCTTCCTGATGTTTTACTTCATTATATAATCTCAGCACCTTATCCTTCACCTTCCTGATGTTTTACTTCATTATATAATCTCAGCACCTTATCCTTCACCTTCCTGATGTTTTACTTCATCAGATAATCTCAGCACCTTATCCCTCACCTTCCTGATGTTTTACTTCATCAGATAATCTCCGCACCTTATCCTTCACCTTCCTGATGTTTTACTTCATTATATAATCTCCGCACCTTATCCTTCACCTTCCTGATGTTTTACTTCATCAGATAATCTCCGCACCTTATCCTTCACCTTCCTGATGTTTTACTTCATCATATAATCTCAGCACCTTATCCCTCACCTTGCTGATGTTTTACTTCATCATATAATCTCAGCACCTTATCCTTCACCTTCCTGATGTTTTACTTCATCAGATAATCTCCGCACCTTATCCTTCACCTTCCTGATGTTTTACTTCATCAGATAATCTCCGCACCTTATCCTTCACCTTCCTGATGTTTTACTTCATCAGATAATCTCCGCACCTTATCCTTCACCTTCCTGATGTTTTACTTCATCAAATAATCTCAGCACCTTATCCTTCACCTTCCTGATGTTTTACTTCATTATATAATCTCAGCACCTTATCCTTCACCTTCCTGATGTTTTACTTCATTATATAATCTCAGCACCTTATCCTTCATCTTCCTGATGTTTTACTTCATTATATAATCTCAGCACCTTATCCTTCATCTTCCTGATGTTTTACTTCATTATATAATCTCAGCACCTTATCCTTCACCTTCCTGATGTTTTACTTCATCATATAATCTCAGCACCTTATCCTTCATCTTCCTGATGTTTTACTTCATCAGATAATCTCAGCACCTTATCCCTCACATTCCTGATGTTTTACTTCATTATATAATCTCAGCACCTTATCCTTCACCTTCCTGATGTTTTATTTCATTATATAATCTCAGCACCTTATCCTTCACCTTCCTGATGTTTTATTTCATTATATAATCTCAGCACCTTATCCCTCACATTCCTGATGTTTTACTTCATTATATAATCTCAGCACCTTATCCTTCACCTTCCTGATGTTTTACTTCATCAGATAATCTCAGCACCTTATCCTTCACCTTCCTGATGTTTTATTTCATTATATAATCTCAGCACCTTATCCTTCACCTTCCTGATGTTTTACTTCATCATATAATCTCAGCACCTTATCCCTCACATTCCTGATGTTTTACTTCATTATATAATCTCAGCACCTTATCCTTCACCTTCCTGATGTTTTACTTCATCAGATAATCTCAGCACCTTATCCTTCACCTTCCTGATGTTTTACTTCATCATATAATCTCAGCACCTTATCCTTCACCTTCCTGATGTTTTACTTCATTATATAATCTCAGCACCTTATCCTTCACCTTCCTGATGTTTTACTTCATTATATAATCTCAGCACCTTATCCTTCACCTTCCTGATGTTTTACTTCATCAGATAATCTCAGCACCTTATCCTTCACCTTCCTGATGTTTTACTTTATCAGATAATCTCAGCAACTTATCCTTCACCTTCCTGATGTTTTACTTCATGATATAATCTCCGCACCTTATCCTTCACCTTCCTGATGTTTTACTTTATCAGATAATCTCAGCAACTTATCCTTCACCTTCCTGATGTTTTACTTCATGATATAATCTCCGCACCTTATCCTTCACCTTCCTGATGTTTTACTTTATCAGATAATCTCAGCACCTTATCCTTCACCTTCCTGATGTTTTACTTCATCAGATAATCTCAGCACCTTATCCTTCACCTTCCTGATGTTTTACTTCATGATATAATCTCCGCACCTTATCCTTCACCTTCCTGATGTTTTACTTCATCAGATAATCTCCGCACCTTATCCTTCACCTTCCTGATGTTTTACTTCATTATATAATCTCAGCACCTTATCCTTCACCTTCCTGATGTTTTACTTCATCATATAATCTCAGCACCTTATCCTTCACCTTCCTGATGTTTTACTTCATCAGATAATCTCAGCACCTTATCCTTCACCTTCCTGATGTTTTACTTCATTATATAATCTCAGCACCTTATCCTTCACCTTCCTGATGTTTTACTTCATCATATAATCTCAGCACCTTATCCTTCACCTTCCTGATGTTTTACTTCATCATATAATCTCAGCACCTTATCCTTCACCTTCCTGATGTTTTACTTCATCAGATAATCTCCGCACCTTATCCTTCACCTTCCTGATGTTTTACTTCATTATATAATCTCAGCACCTTATCCTTCACCTTCCTGATGTTTTACTTCATCAGATAATCTCCGCACCTTATCCTTCACCTTCCTGATGTTTTACTTCATCAAATAATCTCAGCACCTTATCCTTCACCTTCCTGATGTTTTACTTCATTATATAATCTCAGCACCTTATCCTTCACCTTCCTGATGTTTTACTTCATTATATAATCTCAGCACCTTATCCTTCACCTTCCTGATGTTTTACTTCATTATATAATCTCAGCACCTTATCCTTCACCTTCCTGATGTTTTACTTCATTATATAATCTCAGCACCTTATCCTTCATCTTCCTGATGTTTTACTTCATTATAAAATCTCAGCACCTTATCCTTCATCTTCCTGATGTTTTACTTCATCAGATAATCTCAGCACCTTATCCTTCACCTTCCTGATGTTTTACTTCATCATATAATCTCAGCACCTTATCCTTCACCTTCCTGATGTTTTACTTCATCATATAATCTCAGCACCTTATCCTTCATCTTCCTGATGTTTTACTTCATCAGATAATCTCAGCACCTTATCCCTCACATTCCTGATGTTTTACTTCATTATATAATCTCAGCACCTTATCCTTCACCTTCCTGATGATTTACTTCATTATATAATCTCAGCACCTTATCCTTCACCTTCCTGATGTTTTACTTCATCATATAATCTCAGCACCTTATCCTTCACCTTCCTGATGTTTTACTTCATCATATAATCTCAGCACCTTATCCTTCACCTTCCTGATGTTTTACTTCATCAGATAATCTCAGCACCTTATCCCTCACATTCCTGATGATTTACTTCATTATATAATCTCAGCACCTTATCCTTCACCTTCCTGATGATTTACTTCATTATATAATCTCAGCACCTTATCCTTCACCTTCCTGATGTTTTACTTCATTATATAATCTCAGCACCTTATCCTTCACCTTCCTGATGTTTTACTTCATTATATAATCTCAGCACCTTATCCTTCACCTTCCTGATGTTTTACTTCATTATATAATCTCAGCACCTTATCCTTCACCTTCCTGATGTTTTACTTCATCAGATAATCTCAGCACCTTATCCTTCACCTTCCTGATGTTTTACTTTATCAGATAATCTCCGCACCTTATCCTTCACCTTCCTGATGTTTTACTTCATCAGATAATCTCAGCACCTTATCCTTCACCTTCCTGATGTTTTACTTCATGATATAATCTCCGCACCTTATCCTTCACCTTCCTGATGTTTTACTTTATCAGATAATCTCAGCACCTTATCCTTCACCTTCCTGATGTTTTACTTCATCAGATAATCTCAGCACCTTATCCTTCACCTTCCTGATGTTTTACTTCATGATATAATCTCCGCACCTTATCCTTCACCTTCCTGATGTTTTACTTCATCAGATAATCTCCGCACCTTATCCTTCACCTTCCTGATGTTTTACTTCATTATATAATCTCAGCACCTTATCCTTCACCTTCCTGATGTTTTACTTCATCATATAATCTCAGCACCTTATCCTTCACCTTCCTGATGTTTTACTTCATCAGATAATCTCAGCACCTTATCCTTCACCTTCCTGATGTTTTACTTCATTATATAATCTCAGCACCTTATCCTTCACCTTCCTGATGTTTTACTTCATCAGATAATCTCTGCACCTTATCCTTCACCTTCCTGATGTTTTACTTCATCATATAATCTCAGCACCTTATCCTTCACCTTCCTGATGTTTTGCTTCATCAGATAATCTCCGCACCTTATCCTTCACCTTCCTGATGTTTTACTTCATTATATAATCTCAGCACCTTATCCCTCACCTTCCTGATGTTTTACTTCATCATATAATCTCAGCACCTTATCCTTCACCTTCCTGATGTTTTACTTCATCAGATAATCTCAGCACCTTATCCTTCACCTTCCTGATATTTTACTTCATTATATAATCTCCGCACCTTATCCTTCACCTTCCTGATGTTTTACTTCATCATATAATCTCAGCACCTTATCCCTCACCTTCCTGCTCTCTTACTTCATCATATAATCTCAGCACATTTTCCCTCACCTTCCTGATCTTTTACTTCATCATATAATCTCAGCACCTTATCCCTCACTTTCCTGCTCTCTTACTTCATCATATAATCTCAGCACCTTATCCCTCACCTTCCTGCTCTCTTACTTCATCATATATTCTCAGCACCTTATCCCTCACCTTCCTGCTCTCTTACTTCATCATATAATCTCAGCACCTTATCCCTCACCTTCCTGATCTTTTACTTCATCATATAATCTCAGCACCTTATCCTTCACCTTCCTGCTCTCTTACTTCATCATATAATCTCAGCACCTTATCCCTCACCTTCCTGCTCTCTTACTTCATCATATAATCTCAGCACCTTATCCTTCACCTTCCTGCTCTCTTACTTCATCATATAATCTCAGCACCTTATCCTTCACCTTCCTGCTCTCTTACTTCATCATATAATCTCAGCACCTTATCCCTCACCTTCCTGATCTTTTACTTCATCATATAATCTCAGCACTTTATCCCTCACCTTCCTGTTTCATCATATAATCTCAGCACCTTTTACCTCACCTTCCTGCTTCATCATATAAACACACAGAGCAGGAAGATGACAATGAATGCGCTGATTGGTTGAGAGGAGACACGCTCATAGATGCGCTCTGGTTGGCTGCCAGTGAGTCAACATTCGGTCGTGTTTTTGATCGAGGTGGTGCGTTTAAGCTTAAGTTTTGGCTTCATGGATTGTAAAAAATGTATTTTTAGCCACGTCGCAGACGCTGCTCATAGAGTGCCCTCTGCTGTTGTTGTTGTTCTTCTTGTTCTTCTTCTTGTTCTTGCAGAGAAGACAAAACCTCAAAGCTCCACCCATTCTGGGAACCATAGCTCCACCCATTCTGGGAGAGCCTTCATATAAACAAATATCCACCATTTTATTAACTCGCATAGCTTTGAGGCCTGTTTTGTAGGCCCGTGGTGTCTTCCTCTCTCACACAGTTTTATTTCATATCAAATTCGATATATCATTTCATTTTTCACAGTCGCTAACATAGTTTTAGACTCGGTTGAAAAAAAACGGGAAGAAAATCCGATGAAAGTTGCCCTTTATAGAACGAAATGAATTCTCAAAGGCCTGTAACTTCAAGTCCATTGAGATATATTTTGTTTAAATCGCAGCATGGTCAGTCATACACCGCCCGAAATAACAGATGGGAAAATGCCGAGATATATAAAAAATTCGTCCATTTGATGACAATCGTCACGATGAAATATTTAATTTATACGTCGTCACAATAATGTGGAGAGAGGAGCATAGCTTCGTTCACGTGTCGCCACATACGGGAAATTGCCGAGATATATATTTTTTAAATCGCGGCATGGTCAGTCATACACCGCCTGAAATAACAGACGGGAAAATGCCGAGATATATTAAAAATTCGTCCATTTGATGACAATCGTCACGATGAAATATTTAATTTATACGTCGTCACAATAATGTGGAGAGAGGAGCATAGCTTCGTTCACGTGTCGCCACACACGGGAAATTGCCGAGATTTTTTTTTTTTTAAATCGCGGCATTGTCAGTCATACACCGCCTGAAATAACAGACGGGGAAAATGCCGAGATATATTAAAAATTCGTCGCCACACACGGGAAATTGCCGAGATATATTTTCACTTTGCACAAAAATAACATCAAGTAATCGAATCAATAGGAATGTCCTGTGCCTATAACATCGACGTTATAGGCACAGCTGCATCTAGGCATTGTGTAATTTTGCGGCTTTTGTTTTAATTAAAACTTTTTGTACTTGTTTTTAAATGTAATTACAAACTGAATATTTAGTTCGTGCTAAATCGAATCCATGCAAAGCAGAGGGTCGCGCAGTGCGCCAGATCAGATCACCAGATCTGATTTCATAATCGCCCGATTATAACAAGATAAAAAATCATTAACACGTTTCCAAAATGGCGATTCTGCCCTGTAACCACATTGGAAACATTAAATGCTCAGTGGCACCATCAATCAAAATAATCTTATTGATCTGGTTCGCTGTGTTAGTTTAGTGATTTTGGATGTATTTCCTCAAAAGTCTCTGAGGAAGCAATCCGTAACCAGCAGGATTCAGCGCAAGGGTCATGCGACTTACCACTGTTAGAGCAGGTGTTCTTCATTCAGCGCAAGGGTCATGCTACTTACCACTGTTAGAGCGAGTGTTCTTGATTCAGCGCAAGGGTCATGCTACTTACCACTGTTAGAGCGAGTGTTCTTGATTCAGCACAAGGGTCATGCTACTTACCACTGTTAGAGCAGGTGTTCTTGATTCAGCGCAAGGGTCATGCTACTTACCACTGTTAGAGCGAGTGTTCTTGATTCAGCGCAAGGGTCATGCTACTTACCACTGTTAGAGCAGGTGTTCTTGATTCAGCGCAAGGGTCATGCTACTTACCACTGTTAGAGCAGGTGTTCTTGATTCAGCGCAAGGGTCATGCTACTTACCACTGTTAGAGCAGGTGTTCTTGATTCAGCGGAAGGGTCATGCTACTTACCACTGTTGGAGCAGGTGTTCTTGATTCAGCACAAGGGTCATGCTACTTACCACTGTTAGAGCGAGTGTTCTTGATTCAGTGCAAGGTCACAGAAACAGGTCACAAAAAACCTTGTTTCCTTTGTGACCTTTTTGTGACCTTGTGCAGGTCACAAAAAGGTGCAAAAACAGATCCTAGCAACTACAGACCAATCAGCCTTCTCCCCATTATCAGCAAAGTCATGGAATCCATCATTGCTTCAGATATGAAATCTTTCCTCTTCTCCAATGGCTTGATCTCTGATCATCAATTTGGTTTCAGACCTGGTCACTCTACTCTGGACATGCTGCTTCTGCTTTCTCAACAATGGATGGAGGTCCTCAACGCCAAACAGGAAATTAGAGCTGTCTCCCTTGACATTTCACGTGCCTTCGATACGGTCTGGCACCCCACTCTGCTCACCAAACTCTCCTCCTTTGGTATCCATGGAAATCTCCATGCATGGCTGGCGGACGTCCTCTCTGGTCGTAGTCAACGTGTGGCCCTGAATGGGTTTCTCTCATCTCCTCTTCCTGTTCAGGCTGGAGTTCCCCAAGGTAGTGTTCTGGGCCCTGTGCTTTTTCTGGTCTTCATCAATGATCTCTCTGACTCTCTTGAAAATCCTCTCTATCTCTTTGCTGACGACTCTACTCTCTGTCACTCCATTCCTCATCCCTCAGATCGGCAGTCTGCAGCCTCCTTACTCTCTGCAGACCTGGACAAAATCAGACTGGGCAAACAAATGGAACATGTCTTTCAATCCTGATAAATCTCACACTCTTACGATGTCTCTCCAGAAAGACTGACTGGACAACCCTCCCATCCACTTTCTGAATAATCCTCTCCAAGAAGTTCTGTCACTCAAGCTTTTGGGTCTCACTATTTGCCATGATCTTTCCTGGGAAAACCACATTTCAAATCTGGCCTCCAAAGCCAGTCGCCGACTGGGCATCCTCCGTCGTGCGAAGTCCTTCCTTGGCACACCTGAGCTACTCACCACATACAAGGCTTTCATCCGCAGCTCTATGGAATACTGCTCTCCCCTCTGGTCTGGTGCTCCTGCCTCACACCTAGCTCGTCTTCACGCTGTTGAAACCAAAGCGTTCAGAATCATTGGAATCTCCCGCGATGAAGCTAACTCCAAGGGCCTTGCACTCACTCACCGCAGGCAGGTTGGTGGTCTTTCCGTCTTCTACCGACTCCTCTCTGGCCTTGCCCCCCCAGCTCTCTCTGGGCTCTGTCCCCCAAATATTCCTACAGGTCGCACAAGATCTGCCTGCAACCCTCTTATGGATAAACTGCCAAAATCAAGACTTTCTGCTCACCTTCACTCCTTCATTCCTCTTTTCTCCCGCCTCTGGAACAAACTCCCTCACTTTCTTAAATCCCACTCCACCCTCCAGGTCTTTAAAACAGCTGTTCACCACCATCTCTTATCCTCCCCCATCCAAAACCTTGATCTTTTCTACCCCCGCTAATTTCGGCCCCCTTGTGTTTTATACCTCGCCCCCCCCCCTTCCCACGCCTCCTCCCCCCAAGCCCTCTCCCTCCCACACTTCTCCCTGCTCTCAAATGTTGTGGTTGTGTGCTCCCCCTTCTCTCCCCATCTTGTCTTCCGCTCCCTCTTTTTGTATATTTTGTTTGTCTAGTTGATTTGTTTGTGAAATAAATGTTAGCTCTTTCACGAGCCTCGATTCAGTATACAAAAAAAAAAAAGGGTCATGCTACTTACCACTGTTAGAGCAGGTGTTCTTGATTCAGTGCAAGGGTCATGCTACTTACCACTGTTAGAGCAGGTGTTCTTGATTCAGCACAAGGGTCATGATACTTAACACTTTTAGAGCAGGTGTTCTTGATTCAGAGAAAGCGCCATAGTACTTAACACTTTTAGAGCAGGTGTTCCTGATTCAGAGCAAGCGCCATATTAATTATCACTCTTAGAGCAGGTGTTCTTGATTCAGTGGAATGGTCATGGTAGTTACTGCTTTTAGAGCAGGTGTTCCTGATTCATAGCAAAGCTCATGGTACTTACCACTGTTAGAGCGAGTGTTCTTGCTGAAGCTGGCTCGTCGAGGAGGCATCTTGGGACTCATGTTCTCTGAACGGCTCCTCACCTGATTCCATGAGGTCTTGCGTCCTGGCCTGAACACACACATTCCCAGATTATGTTGTTCGCAATCTTTGTGTTGGATTTAAAATCAGTGTGTTGTAGAATCTAGTGTATATCAAATTAAGAGTAAGGGGGTGGGCTGGAGTAGAGATAAGTGGAAAGAGTGAAGGGAAATGAATATTAGGTGAGTGATGAAGAATAAATCCAAGATAAAGCAGAAGGAAAGGTTTAGTAAAGAACGAGGAGGAAATAAAATGGGTGAAACAAGGTGAGAAAGACAAGCTGATAGTGAATGATGAAACTAAGGTGGAGGAGAAATGTTTATTAACTTTGATTGGGAGTCACAATACCACGTGCTTGTTTGAGAGTAACAAAACAGACTTCATTCAAGAAACAGCTGAGAGGACCTGGACCCAGTTTATACAAACCTCAGTGGAGCATTTCTCATATCCAGAGACATCGGGACATGATAGGCCTGGTCAGAAATGCGATGCTGCAACTGGCTTGCTTCTACAGACACAGGCAGGTCAAAGGTTACAGGTAGCAAGGTGTCTCCTCGTTCAGGCCGAAACGAGGAACAAAAAAGCAAATTGGGTTATGGTGACATGATCAGAAGTCAGGTATCTACAGAGTATTCAAGGTGGTTAATATCGGAATATCAATTGACCACATTCGTTATTTCAACAACAGCACCAATAAGTCTGAAGAAACATTTTCAACAACGACAAATAACTGGAAAGAGGTAAAAATGATAATTGCAATTGTAAGCGACACCATAAACAAACTCTGTGCACACCTTTGCATGCTTCAAGCTGACTCGTGAGGACTTTCCGGATCTCACTCAGCCATATGGTTTTGACCTCCATGGATGGAGCCTGCAGGCAAGCGTGCATGAGAGGCCCCTCTCCGCCTGGCAACATGATATACAACTGAACACCTGAGTTTGATTCTCTACATCTGAGCCTTCCTCACTAACCTGGATGGTGTACGCCTCTTCACGTCCATTGTAGTTTATTTCAAACTTCTTCGCATCTCCTTTCACCGTCTCCGTGATCCCCACCAGGTTCATCTGTGAATATGTCCATCAGTAAGTCGGTCAACATCATCATAAGCTCCAGGGGCTGCCAAGATAGCTAAGAGGTAGCGTACGGTACTTCTCACAGTCTAGGTTTGTTTAGTACGCTTTTTTAGTCCGTGTTTGAATCCCAAACCAACTACAAACTGTCACCCAGTGCTTCGCAGGTCGGTGTTGCATCAATGAGTGCACCTTGCTTCAGAGCGGACAATAGGCCAGGGGTCCCATATCTATGAGCATTTACTGGTGGACATTAATAGATCCCATGGCAAGTTCCCATAAGAGTGCTGGATGCATATGGATGACAGAATCACAAGTTCCTCAAACCACAACCTGTACCTTTTTGCTGGAGGCATAATCTCAGATCTCAGATTTTGAAATATGTACCTGTACTGAAATCTTCCATATATAGAGTGAATATAATACAACGCTGTGAAACCCAACCTCAACCAAAAAGTGAACGGCATCAGGGGTCGGTACTAAGTCCACTACTATTTGTAGCTGTGATGGAGGTGCTGGCTCGGAATGTAAAGGAGGGTTTACCGTGGGAGTTGTTGTATGCAGATGATGTGGTGTTGATTGGGGAGAGTATGGATGGACTGAAGGAGAAGATGAACAAGTGGAAGGAATGTATGGAGACAAAAGGTTTGAAGGTGGATATCGGAAAAAAAGGAAGGTGATGGCAAATGTTAAAGCATGTGGTGAGGTGGAAATAACTGGGAAGTGGCCCTGTGCTGTGTGCAGGAAGGGTGTCGGAGTGAACTCCATTCAATGTACAATGTGCGCTGAGTTGGTTCATCAAAGATGTCGTGGTCTTAGAGGGTCATTAAACAGTGTGGCAGCTACATTCAAGTGTAAGGTGTGCACAGAGGGGGCTGCAGATGGAGGAAATGTTGAGTTGGATCTTGGAGACAGCGTGAACCTGGAAGGTGTGAAAACATTTTGCTACCTAGGAGACATGCTGAATGGAGAAGGTGGATCACACTCAGCAACAGTTGCTGGAGTGAGATGTGCATGGAGGAAGTTTTGGGAACTGAGTGGCATGCTGACGAGGAGGGGAGTGTCGTTGAAGCTGAAGGGAAAGGTGTATGCTGCATGTGTGAGAAGTGTTATGATTTATGGGAGCGAGACATGGGTAATGAACGTAGAGCAGCAACGAAGGCTGGAAAGGGTGGAAATGCGAATGGTTCGGTGGATGTGTGGAGTATCATTGAGAGAGAGGAAGACAAATGATGAATTGCGAAAGATGATGGGAATAGAGCCTGTGATTGATGCTGTGAAGAGGAACAGGTTGAGATGGTTTGGTCATGTGTTGAGGAAGGATGAAAGTGACTGGTTGAGAAGAGTGATGGAAATGAATGTAGAAGGAAGTAGAGGACGGGGAAGACCGAGAAAGACTTGGATAAAGATGGTGGAAGAAGAAATGTGGGCAAGGGGGTTAACAAGGGGAGATGCAGAAAAAAGGGCAAAATGGAGAAGATTGTCATGGGGCCCGCAAGGCTAACCCCCGCTCTAGCAGGGAAAATGGCCTTAAAATGTCTGTTGTTGTTAGTTGAAATCCAACCTCAGGTTGCCATAGGTAGAACCTGTAGCTAGTTAGAAGACACGTTAGCCTACATCAAGATCCTGCATAATAATGGTTAATTTACACTACACTGGGCTGACAAGATTGCCTGAGTGGCCTAAGGAAAGAAAATCAAAGATGAAGATCATGGCTCTTCCAAGTCTTCCTTTTACGATAAACAAAATGGTTGTCGAGTCTGAGCCAAAAAGTAAAGCTCGATCTAGATCCAACTCTGAACAGGAAACAAGACCCTACCTTCAAAAGATGTTTGAAGCTGTAAGGTGCATCTCCGGGGCGCGCACTTTCCCCGGCTTCTTCACGTCGTTTACAAAAGAGGAGCACATTGGGGAACAGGAAGAGATGCCTCTGCATGGGCTTGAAGCGTGTCAGCTCTTTCACCATGTTGTGTCCCTTCCTCGCTTCGGTCCATACGGCAAATGGACCTTGCATGAGCACGTGGCCCAGCTTAGCCAGGTCGCCCTACAAGTACAAGGCAATCGGTCAGGAAGTAAGACTCCGATGATGATTTAACCGTTCAGTAAGAGATTCTAGAAAATTAAGTATCCAGCCACATCATCATCCTACATGCTGCAACTTGGTTACCCAATTAAACGTTGTGAAGCGTCACAAACATCATCATTGCTAAATAATCACTGCCACGATAATCGGGTGTGATGGGACAAAATGTGTGCTGTACGTCAAAGCCGGTGATGGATAGTTGATGCATGGAGTCATTGACGGCTTTCAGAATTGCCAGCATCCCATTCAGTGCCTCCTCCAAGGCCGCCGTGCCAGGGGAGTTTTTACTGCATTTTAACATCTCCTGCACACAGACAGAATACAGCATGCTGCTTATTTAGGCCTGGGTACCAAGTTAACTAAAACCTACTAAATGTATCACTAGCCTTGTACTATCAACAGCATCACATACGGAAATTAATTTATCCTAAACAAACTTCCCAAGCAGATGATGGATAGACAGTTGCGCCCACACAAGCCCTTATCCTATAACTATTTTGGCTTGTATTGTCAAAAAAATGGTCAACAAACCCCTAAGTATCATGCTTCCGCAATTGTGAGCCACTGCGACCCAAAGCACACGGGGGTCACCGTGGAAGGGAATGCGCGCCATACCCGCGACGACCCAGGTGTGAGCACAGGACAGGCAAAGCCAGAAGTGACTGAAGGATGAGGCTTATGGATGGGACAGGAAGCTTAAAATCCCCTCTGACATTCTACATGCTCCATGATGCAGCATCTGTCTGAGCAGAACCAGATAGCTCGTGTTGTAATTGAAATTTCAAAAGTAATTATTTGGACAAAGTAAATGAATAATTGATGTCACTGTTCAGTTTGTTGAACAGTTGTTACCATTTCCACAACGAATGATTCTTATAAAGAAGAACATGGTACTACGGACCCCTCAAGGAGGTTCCTCTTTCCAACCTACATCCGGCTATATGGACGGACCATGTACGTTATTTGTCTTGTTGATCTACATGGTTGTGCTCATGTTTCGAAAGGCCCAATATGAAAGTATCATGACAGCTGTTATACTTTATCATGAAACAAACATACTCGTACACTCTAAACTCGAAGCTATCTTTTGTATGGCCTATGAATTCCTCGGGGTTGATGTTACCCAAATGTTAGTATTACCCTGTTCTCTGCCTGAATGAAAATTCGTTTCGAAGTGGAATTGTGCTGCTATATTAATCTTTTCAACTCCAATCTTTCAGACCTGAATTCACATCACAGGTTTTAGAGCATGACGTCATACTCTGATCAAACCTGAAAGCTCCGCCGAGTCCTCGACACAAGACGACAGTGCCACTCACATTTGATGGAATGAAGCTGACCGACGTGGCACTCCAACTCACATTTGATGGAATGAAGCTGACTGTCGTGGCACTCCAACTCACATTTGATGGAATGAAGCTGACCGACGTGGCACTCCAACTCACATTTGATGGAATGAAGCTGACTGTCATGGCACTCCAACTCACATTTGATGGAATGAAGCTGGCTGTCCTGGTACTCCAACTCACATTTGATGGAATGAAGCTGACCGCCATGGCACTCCAACTCACATTTGATGGAATGAATCTGACCGCGGTGGCACTCCAACTCACATTTGATGGAATGAAGCTGACCGCCATGGCACCCCAACTCACATTTGATGGTATGAAGCTGACCACGGTGGCACTCCAACTCACATTTGATGGAATGAAGCTGACCGCGGTGGCACTCCAACTCACATTTGATGGAATGAAGCTGACCGCCATGGCACTCCAACTCACATTTGATGGAATGAAGCTGACCACGGTGGCACTCCAACTCACATTTGATGGAATGAAGCTGACCGCCATGGCACTCCAACTCACATTTTATGGAATGAAGCTGACCACGGTGGCACTCCAACTCACATTTGATGGAATGAAGCTGACCGCCATGGCACTCCAACTCACATTTGATGGAATGAAGCTGACCACGGTGGCACTCCAACTCACATTTGATGGAATGAAGCTGACCGCCATGGCACTCCAACTCACATTTGATGGAATGAAGCTGATCGCCATGGCACTCCAACTCACATTTGATGGTATGAAGCTGACCGCGGTGGCACTCTATTGTGAAGAGGTGCCAAAGGTGTTGTAAAATCAGGCGTGCCTACCTTGAGTAGAAGTTGGTACTTGGTGATTCTCTGCACTGGCTTGAGGAGGTATGAGTCGAGAGAGAGCTTGTGATCGATGCGTCTTTGACATTCCTGCAGAAACACGGATAAAATTCCAGTGGCATGAATTTATCACCCACTGATCAATTTAATCTGGAGAGGAAGTATTTCGTCAATTCCACACGACATCAAGTGTGTTAAATCTGGCATGTCGGAATGTCCAAACAATAACCTTTAGCAAAACACGATCCAAAGCGTCGCAACATTTTAAAAATAAATAATGAAATAATAATATCCAGTTATACAGGCGATAAATAAGCAAATAGAACGGGTGTTTGTCGGTGGGAGACAGTAGATTTATAAGGTCCCTATAAATGAGCACATGTGACGTCACTTCACCTGGAAAAATTGGTTGTCCCCAAATCGACGCCACACGGCTTCAGAACAAAGCTTGTTCTGACAGTACTTCTCATACATCTGGAAATCCTCCTTCTGCAGAAACAGAGACAAATTCGCACCTGTAGGAAGAACTGAAGACTCGGATAAAGTTCTTGGATTGGATATTGTCCCTGGTTGCCACTAAAGTCCCTGGTTTAGTGATTGGATAAAGTCCTAAAACTAAAAACTAATAAAAGATTGGATAAAGTCCCTGGTTCTTGGATAAAGATGGTTAAGGTAAAAAATTTTTAAAAAAACCCAAAAACTCTGGGTCTTTATAATGCGTGCAATTTGAAAAGTTTCGCAGCCAACCAGGGACTAGCTTAGCCAAGTCCACAGGTCATTACCAGATGGTGAATGGTTGTGATATTGAGATGTTCTGTCGGAGTTAGTTTGCGGTAAAATGAGAAAAATTGTTGAAATTTCATGTCGAAAACTTAAGTTCCTTGTCATTGTAAAGGTTTGAGTTAAAGGAAAGTGAATGAAAACAAAACTGAAGATGTTTGAGTATAACAGGATATGTGCACAGAGTTCACCCTGTGGAGATAGGAAGAGGATGAGGAGGAACATGGAGGGATGGAGGGACAGACATATCCGAAGGAAGTTAAAAGCACAAAGAGGGTCAAAGCAATTGGTTTAATTGGAGGGAAATCCTTACTCTTTGTAAGAAGCATCGGCCCAATAGCTCAGGATCATCAACGTAAGCCTCTAGCTCCTTGAGGAACACTCTGCAATTAAAGAATTCAAACAATCAAGGCATGCAACAACAAACAACAACATGCATTTTAAGGCCATTTCCCCTGCCAGAGCGGGGGTTAGCCTTGCGGTCTCCATGACAATCTTCTCCATTTTGTCCTATTTTCTGCATCTCTCCTTGTTAACCCCCTTGCCCGCATTTCTTCTTCCACCATCTTTAGCCAAGTCTTTCTCGGTCTTCCCCGTCCTCTACTTCCTTCTACATTCATTTCCATCACTCTTCTCAACCAGTCACTTTCATCCTTCCTCAACACATGACCAAACCATCTCAACCTGTTCCTCTTCACAGCATCAATCACAGGCTCTATTCCCATCATCTTTCGCAATTCATCATTTGGCTTCCTCTCTCTCAACGATACTCCACACATCCACCGAACCATTCGCATTTCCACCCTTTCCAGCCTTCGTTGCTGCTCTACATTCATGACCCATGTCTCGCTCCCATAAATCATAACACTTCTCACACATGCAGCATACACCTTTCCCTTCAGCTTCAACGGCACTCCCCTCCTCGTCAGCACGCCACTCAGTTCCCAAAACTTCTTCCATGCACATCTCACTCTAGCAACCTTTGCCGAGTCTGATCCAGCTTCTCCATTCAGCATGTCTCCGAGATAGCAAAATGTTTTCACACCTTCCAGCTTCACGCCGTCTCCAAGATCCAACTCAACATTTCCTCCATCTGCAGCTCCCTCTGTGTACACCTTACATTTGAATGTCGCTGCCACACTGGTTAATGACCCTCTCAGACCGCTACATTTTTAATGAACCCACTCAGTGCACATTGTACATTGAATGGAGTTCACTCCGACACCCTTCCTGCACACAGCACACGGCCACTTCCCAGTTCTTTCCACCTCACCACATGCTTTACCACTTGCCATCACCTTCGTCTTTCCGATATTCACCTTCAGACCTTTTGTCTCCATACATTCCTTCCACTTGTTCATCTTTTCCTTCAGTCCATCCATACTTTCCACAATCAACACCAGATCATCTGCATACAACAACTCCCACGGTAAACCCTCCTTTACGTTCTGAGCCAGCACCTCCATCACAGCTACAAATAGTAGTGGACTTAGTACCGACCCCTGATGCACTCCCACCTTCACCTCAAACTCACCACTGTTCCCGTCCTTCGTCCTTACAGCTGTGCGCGCTCTTTTGTACATTGCCATCACTACTCTGATCAACCATTCCTCCACTTCTAACTTCCTCAATGCCCAAGTCAATACTTCGCGTGGAACCCTATCGAATGCTTTCTCCAGATCAACAAACCCAAGAAACAACTTCTTCCTCTTCTCCATGTACTTCTCCTGCAACTGCCTCACAATAAAGAGCGCGTCTGTCGTTCCTCTTCCTGGCATAAATCCAAACTGCATTTCGTCGATCTTCACCTTCTTCCTTATCCTCCTCTCCAGCACCCTTTCCAATACCTTCATTCCATGCTCCAATAACTTTATCGCTCGGTACGAGCTACACTCCAGAGGGTCACCTTTCCCCTTGTATCGAGGGACGAGGGTACTCAGCTCCCAATCCACTGGAATGCGGCCTTCTTTCACCACCAGATTACAGATCTCTGTCATTCTCTTCACACCCCAACTTCCTGCTGCCTTCAGCATGTCTCCCACAACTCCCGTCAGCCCTCCCGCTTTTCTACTCTTCACTGCTTTTATCGCTTCCTCAACTTCCTTCTCAGTTATCTTCTCTGCCGGTCCTAAAACTGGGTTACTCTCTATGTTGCCATCCCATTCATTCTCTGTATTCAACAGCATTTCCATATATCATTTCCATCTTCCTTTAATTCCATCTGGGTCCACAACGATTTGTCCCACTTCATCCTTCAAGCAACTCACCCACATCACATCACACCTCTCTTTCGCTATCTGCTTTGCAATCCTGAATACCACTCTCTGACCCTCTTCCCAATCAAAGCATTCTCCGAACATTTTCCTACATGCCTCCTGCACCTTTGCTACCTCTTTCTCTGCAGCCTTCTTGGCTGCCTTATAACTTTCATGCTCTGCTTTTTTCTGCTCCCGTACCCTTCGCCTTCTGCCACTTCTTGAACTTCTTCCTCTTCTCGTCAATCCTCTTTCCAACTTCCTCATCCCACCACCATGTTTCCGAGTGCCTCGGTGGTCCTTTTGTCCATCCACATACCTCACCAACGACTCCCAACAGACTATCTTTCATTGACATCCAACCACGTTCAAGCTCAACCACATCATCCTCTACCCTACTCAGCCTCTCTTTTAATGCCTCCCTTAGTAGTGTATATATGTTGCTTCTGGGACACTCTCATTTTCCCATTGACTTACATGTTAATTTTTCCCCTCCCTCATTGCCCCTAAACACCTCTATTTCTCTCACCCTGTTCTTTACGAACCTTCTAACCTTTTGACATGTTATCCTTATTCATTAGACCACTTAAACAATGGTCCTTCTGTGTGAACCTGTGATCCTTCTGACCTTATGGACCTTTTAACCTTTTACTCTTAATATCATCTGGTGAATCATCTTTGGCCCACTCAAACAACGACCCTACAAATATTTGTTTATGCGTGGGAAATAATTTAATTCTCTTGCCACTCTCTTCACCATCTAATATATTAACAAAAAATATGTTTGAGTTTGGTTCTTTATTAAGATATTTTAACTGAGCTAAGATAAAATGGTAAACCTCCCTCAATGTTCTTGTTTGAGCGCCTCCAGTGCCACATACCATTTTTAAATTAAAGTATATATTTTCCTGACAACCATCAAAGTTTTCCGTCCACTCAAAAATATTTCCATCTTTTTTACCCAATTCACCGGTATTTAAATTAATTCTCTTATTTGTTTTGTAAATTGTTTTACTAGTTGTCTTTTCAATTATACCTATTTGATATTTTTCACATTCGTTATGTTTACCATTTATATACCAAGGTTGATTACACCTCCACTCTTTAGTCTGGTTGGTACTTGGTTCTATCATTTATATAATAGTAAAAAAGGCGGCGGTAGCCCGTTAAAATCCCCAACCCCCCCTTTTTAACTTATCACTTATATATATCTTATCACTTATATATATCTTATCACTTATGTATATCTTATCACTTATATATATCTTATCACTTATATATATCTTATCACTTATATACTTATATAACCATAAGGGAGACTATCAATTCCATTTTCTAAAATAAACCTCTTATCATCAAAAGCCCCCAATGCTTTCTTATTTATCTCTTCTGAATATAATTGATGTTTATAACTTCTTATTCCATTAATCTTTCGAAACTCTTCTTTCTTTGTTGTTAAACAGTTATAATAATCATTAAAGTTTATTGTTTCTTTAATGACATTTTTCTTTATGCCTTTTAACTTCTTATCAGTTTTTTCAACGTTATTCACAATGTATTTATAAGCATAAGCCTTAGACCTCAATCCCACAAATTCACTCATTACATTTCCTCCTAATTCATCCTTAAACTTTCCAATCACCTTTTTATTTTTAGAAGAGAACAACTCACTCTCTGGACTGTAATTACTAGTGTCATAGATATTAATGTCCTTTTTCATGTCTGAATAAACATCATCAGTATTAATTTGCAAAATAAAACTATCTGTATCCATATAAAGTAGATTAACATCATTTTGATATTTCTTCCTCAAGTTATTATAAAAGTAATCATACATTAATGACTTTGATAAATCAAGAATTGATGTTCCAATATAAATAGGTTTGTTCATTTCAATACTCTCTTTAATCAAATGGATCGCACAAAAGTTCTCAGTAAAGACCTCAGCTCTAGTAAAACTCGGTCTATTAATTAATTTTGATGCTTGTTTCCAAGATGTTGATAGTCTGATATTTTGTCTTTTTCTCACATTTTCCATGGTCTTACCAAAGACCGCATTATTCATCAATTTATAAAAGTCTTTCTCAAAATCTGTTTTTGACTCTGTTCTTCTTTGTGTATTAAAATCAATGTACCCCTTCAACCAATGACTTTGATTGAACTTTAGAACCCTATGGATCTTCTCTACTCTTAGACCTTTTGATAAATATTGTCGCAAATTTCTTTGGTGTAGAACATAATTTTTCCTGTTATATAATGTAGTAAGTAATTTTTCTGTTGATTCACCTATATTAAATGATTGTTGATAATCACTTAACCACTCCTTCTTTGGACTTTCCTTTTCACAAGCAAATGGGAGATCTTTGTGTAGGTTATGAAGTTCCTCTGGATATTTCAAATCGACCTCAAAATAATAACCAACCTTTGAATCATCCAATTCTTTTTGTGTAGAGATACATACATCTTGTAAAACCTTTTTGTAATCTTTTTCCTTTACCCATCTAAGTTTTCCAGAAGGAAGAGCCTGAGACATTGCCCAGCCATACAGGTTGTTCGCATCATAATACATCAAGTAGGAGCTCTCTACCGATGAATCATAATTTGGAATGTACTTGTTATTTGCTTTAGCATATCTCTTTGAACAGACTTGTGAAATTCCTCCTCTCTTTGCCTTTTCAATCATCAAAAGCATATCAACATCGGTTATCAAATCCAAAGCTTGTTTTGTCATTTTTAACATCGCGCTCCAAGCCAATCCAGGAGCAGTGTAATAGTGAGCAGGATCCAATCCATATCCAGAATGACAGATTGTTCTGAAAGCCTCAAACACATCAGCCAACAAAAGCACATCAGTTTTGAGGTACAAATCGTGATACTCACCAAGATTCTTAATGTTATATTTTTTCCAAACATTTTGTGCGTGTACATAATCTTTATCAGATATATGACTATTATTTAATTTGTTATAGAAATTTTCTTTTAAAGGAAGTTGTGTTTCATTGAATCTCTCAAATGAGTCCATATAGTCATAGGGGTAAATTCCCTTTTGTGTTAGAAAATCTTTATCTAAAAAATACTCTGAAAGACATGGAAACTCTTTTAGATTTTGAACCAAGTTAGCCAATGGACTTGCCATGAATTTAAATGTATCAAGAAATCTGATATGAGTAATAGGAGATGTGTGAATTGTTTTTGTGAATGAAATGTATTTCTGATCCGTGTTTGGAATTGCTGAGATACTTCCAGAAGTCTTTGAGAGTTCCTTGATAAATAGATGTGTATCATAATGAGCGTTGTTATGAAGAAAGACAGGAATGAAAGAGGGGAGTTGATAATTAATATTACAACTTTGATGAGCCGGACCTCTATATTTACCAGTGAGATGACAATGGTCTCTAACCTTTAGACCTTTACCAATTTTCTCCTCACAAATATGACAGACATTGTTTTTTATAAATTCTCTTTTTTCTTTACTTGTTAAGGACATTGGTTTATTGGTTTCTCTCATTATCTTGGTTAATCGAACACAGTCTTTTTCTAGTCGTTTCACAAACTCCTCTGGGGTATTTGAGCCTCTATACATCTCTAACTTGTTATATTTATCACCAACGGATGATTTGATATAATAACAAAAACCACAAGGAGTATGTTTTTGATATTTATTTGTGTATGATTCTTTTGGATCTGGAGAAGCAGTATCAATTTTTTCTAAAATACTTTCAAAATCAGCATATATAACAAATGGATGTTTTATTGTTTTCTTTTCATCTTTGAATGTGATCTTTGAGCCTTTTTTAGGCATGTTGATTACCGTTGATTTATGTTCACCACAATAATTTGAATGTTTATCTAATCTTTCTTGTGTATGGAAGAAGTTAAGACAACGCATACAAATATATATTTTATTTGTTCTTTTACATACTTGTGGTTTTATTAATTTTGTAATATCTTTGATGTATGTATAATGTGAATTTTCCTCTGAATTAAAATATAGAAGATTAATATGAGTTTGTTTACAATTGTCAGAAAGCTTTAAAACCTGAATGTTGTTTGTTTCTGTTAGACCATAAACATTAACTGATAAATTATTCATCTTTTCAAATTTAGGAATATCATTTAAAGTCATCGGAAACTTTAGATCTTTCGTATTTAATGTATTCTCATATTTTTTATAATGAGATACTCTTTCATCATGAAAATGTGGAGGATGTAAGTGTGCTAAAATAGACCAGAGAAAACATTTATTGTCTTTATTTTTGATATTGATAACTGCTTTTCTATTTTTGATAACACTGGGTAAATCAATGTAAGAAGAAGCTTTTAGAGGATCTGATTTAAGAATATGAATGTCTATGTAAATAATTTTTCCTATATTGAATCCACTTCCTACGATTGAATTATCCACATCTTGCTCTTGTTTAATAAGTTCATCATAGACTCCTGATGTTTTAAAATCTTGATATGAAGATATAAAGTGTGGCTCAGTTCTCATGTATGGTGTATCTATAACTCCTTTATCCTTTGTCATTTCTAATTTTACCCCCATATAAAATTTAAGTGGTTTCATTTCTTTTAGTGTTTTTTCAATCAATGTTTGAACAGCAGGTTTGACTATTTCTACAGCATCAACTATAGACTTTGGTTGGGGAGGTTTGAAGTTAAAGATTCGAATACTGATATGTCTTTTGAAAGCACCATCAGTATTTTTAATAGTAAACAATTTTGACAAGTGTTTGTTAGTTTTAAGATGAGCTTTAAACCCCTTCTTGAGGATGGTTGTTTTACAGACCTTACAATGTTTTGTTTTAGGTGGAAGAGGGGAAAGTTTGTTAAGAATGTTGTATGTATGTTTTGCGGTGAGAATATGTTGTTTATAATATTTTACTTCCTTCTCGCAAGTATCACAATAAACCATATTTATAGCGTGAGAAAACGTGGTGTTTTATATATATCACTGTGCTTAAAATAAAACACTTTTGAGCTTTACAGCTCCGTTTTATATATATCGCTGTGCTTAAACTAAAACACTTTTTCACTCAGAATCATCTAAGTCATAACTATCACATGAATACTCAGAATCATACTCAGAGTCATCAATAAAGCTACTCTCATAACTATCATTTGAGCACAAACTATTAGTATCATAACTATCATCTGTGTTCAATGAAATACTATCATCACCATCGTCCGAGTTCAATGAAATACTATCATCACTATCGTCCGAGTTCAATGAAATAGTAAAATCTTCACTGCTGTAATGACTCATATTTAATTAGCAGAAAAAACCTTTCCATCTATACCAATATACTTTCTTTCATTAACGGATTCAATCTCTACATTTTTAATATCAAAAGTTATCTTTAAATAATCTCTAACTATCATAGAACGAAATGACATTTCACCAGAAATATTAACATCATTCATTTTACTTAGATCTACACCCTTTGGATTATTAAAGTAAATACAAATTTCTCCACGAGTATTGTTGATGGTCTTATCATTCTTTTTCAAAGTATCGTGGTCAATCACTTTTTCAAGCTTTGAATAAATTGCCAGGAGTAGAGGATAAACTTTTGTTAGATTTACTTTAATGGATGTCTTTCCAGGTATAGTTAGAGCTCTTCCTTTAAATGAAATAGAGGGGCTCATGTTATTTTCCATAACTGGTTTTACCCAAAAATTTCCATATTTATCTTTGTTCAATTTAACATCTTTGACATATTTTTCTATATCTTTCACCGAAGTAGAGATTGATTGAAATTTGTCTTTTGTGCTTTGAAACATTGTATTTATTAATGAATAAACTTGCATTTAGTTTAAGTAAAAATTTACCACATAAATATGATAAGTTCTGAAGGATATTTAGAATTTCCAGACTCTCCATATGATAAATTAGAGAATTGTCCGGCTTGTGATAGAGTGGGGCTTAATGATGAGGATTCATATAAACAATGTTTATTCTGTGATTATATTCTAATTAATGATAATAAGAAATATAAAAAAACATATAACTCTTTTAAATTAGAACCAAAAATGAATTACTTTACAAGATTAATAAGAGAGATGAATGTTAAGCATTATGGTGATAAATTATAATACACCATTTCTTACAAGGAAAGAGACTCTTTGTATTGAGGAAATGTATAAGGGTTTAATGATATTTATTATTCAAAATAATTTTAATGGAAATGTTAATACAAGATACTACATAAATAAAATAATGAATTATTTTGAAATTAAACCCGAACTCAGGATAAAATATAGAGTTTCTAAAATAGCTCAAAAAAAGTTGGATGACTTGTTTTCCAAATATATAAATGAATGATTTTTTACCCGTTTGGGAAAATAAGATAAAATTTAATAACCATAAAAACATTCCAAATTCATTGAGATGTCTAATAGTTGGTTCAAGCGGATGTGGAAAAACCTGTTTGCTTTTAAAGATGCTCCTTACCCCCAACTTTTTAGATTATGAAAATTTAATAATTTTTACGAAGTCAAGTTTTCAACCCGAGTATCAACTACTCTCACAGGGTTTTAATGCAGGTCTTAAAAAGGAAGACATTATCGGTTTATTTAAACTTCAAAACAAACTAAATGATTATAACATTGAGGATATAATACAACTATTTTGTGATACACAGAAACCTAAACCAAAACCCATAACTTGTATTCTCAGTGATAATACGGATGATATACCTTCACCTCAAGATTTAGATAAATCAAAAAAGAACCTCGTCATCTTTGATGATTGTGTTAATGAGAGAAACCAAACAGTAATGGATAGCTACTATACAAGAGGGAGACATTCTTCTTGTAATTGTATTTATCTTAGTCAGTCATATTTTCAACTCCCTCGACGCTCAATAAGAAACAATGCTAATACTTTTATTTTATTTAAGTTAAATTCAATAGATGTAAATAATTTTTGGAGAGATAATTGCTCTACGTTATGTAGTAAAAAAGAATTTGAAAATTATATGAAACACACGATTGGAAAATATAAATATATTGTTGTGAAACAAGATGAGATATTAAAGGATGTATTTTTATTTTAAACATAATTACATATATAAATGACAACAATTATTATTAACCGTGTGGGTAAATCTGCTTCTGGAAAGAACTTTCATAAATCTAAACTCTTGAATAGTAAAAATGAAAAGATTGTAAGTTTTTTTTAAAAACACCCTATGATTCGTTTTGTGAGTACTGCAACCAGAGCAAAGCGACCAGGAGAAGTAGAAGGGAAAGATTATTACTACATTTCAATGGAGGAACATATGCGATTGAGGAACGAAGGTCAAATATTTGAGGAGGTCTCTCTTGGTTCTACAAAATATTCACATTGTAAGAGTGAGTTAAATAAAGTAAAATCTAATGGTCTTGGGATTTTAGAAACTAATCCTGAAGGAATGAGACAAATTATTAAACAATTGTGTGGTGATGGAGTTAAGATTTTATCATTCGGTTTTGATATCGATGAGGAGACTCAACGCAAACGTATGAAAAGCAGAGATACAAGTATTAGTGAAGAAGAAATAACAACTCGTATTAATACCAATAAAGAATTTGATGAAATATTTAAAGAAAAAGATTTATTTCAACACATTTACTATAATGATGAAGAAAAGGAAAATTTTCCCATTGACCTTTACAATTCATTAAATGATATTTTTCAATAAATAAATACAGAAAATGAATACCGAAGAAAGAGAAAGAAAGTTTAAGGAACATCAACAATTAGTTTCAAAAGTTGTTAAACAACAGGAAGAGATAAAGAAGAAATGGAGACAGAAACTAACTGGTGAAGAAGCCTTTGAAAGAAAACAAGAGAAATTCTTTAAACCACTTTTGAAAACTCAACACTCACCTACAGTTCCCACGGTAGAATTTACTCCGAAAAAACTTCAAATGCTCAAAGATTTTAGTCAGATAACAAAACAAGAACTTGGTGAATTAGAATATGATGACGAGGGATTATTTCGGAAACTTGAGGAGGTAAATCAACCCCCTAATTATGTTGTGGAAGCTCTTCAAAACAATGAATATTCGGCGGGTTCAAAAACCAGAGCAGGTCTCATTCCAACAGAAGAACCAGCAGTGTTTCATCTTGTGGAAGAAAAGGTATTGATATTTAATGATGAATTGATGTTCTTGAGTTCTACTCAACCAAATGTTAAATTAACTCCAAGATTAATGTTTCTTCTAACAAACCCCGGATTCAGCGGTTCAAAATATTTTGAGGAACCACTTGATATGGAAAGAGAGGAAGATAGGGTATATATTGAGTTGTTAAATGCACTTGATTATGGAGTTTCTGTTGCTGGTAAAAGTAAGAAGAATGAGAAGGAGAAACATATTATTGATGCTTTAAGTAAACTTGGTTCAGGTGTTAGTTTTCTTCCAAATGACCCATCACAATTAGTTAATAGGCTATTATTGTTGTTAGGTAGTAAGAAGGCTGGAAACAACAATTGTTTTAATGAATCCTCAGCCATTTTAGATCAGTTGATGAATATGAAAATAATTAATAAATGTCAATACAAAGATATTTTATTAGATATTAAATAAGATGAGAAGCACAATTCTTAGTTTTAATTTCACAACGAGCGATTACACAGCTTCATTCCCTTACCCACTACAACTTGACCCCCTTACCTCATATGAGGCATCTTTATTGTCGATGGAAACTTATAATACCTTGTTTAATATCACAGAGAAAAACAACAAGTTTAGTTATAATCCAGGAAGTGGATATAAAACTATAACCGTTTCACCTGGAGCTTACGAGATTTCTCAAATATCTTCAGAAGTCTCTCGCCTTATGAAAGAAAAAGGTGATGAACCAAAAAATATTGTAATAGATATTCAAAAACACACTTCAAAATCAACTATTAAACTTAAAAATAATTATAAAGTTGATTTCACGATTGAAAATTCGTTTAGAGAGCTATTGGGTTTCTCTTCAAAAAAGATTGAAAATAACGGCACGTTTTACAGTGATAATGTTATCCAAATATCCTCCGGTATAAATTCAGTATTAATTCATTGTGATTTGATTGATGGTGCTTATAACGATGGAATAAGAACAAATACAATATTTTCATTCAGTGCATACTCAACCCCGATTGGTTATAAATTTAATATGGAACCAAAAAATCTTGTCTATTTACCTGTGTCAGGAAAAACCATATACAGAGTAAATTTTAGGATAACCGACCAAGATAATCGTATGATATCCTTTAATGATGAAATTATATCCATCAGAATTCACCTACGTGAAGTTTTTCAATAAATAAATAATGGTTATTGTGAGAAAACACGAGTTGGGAAAATATAAAATAATTACAGGGGAGGGCATGTACCTTTCACCATACTATACAAGGTATGTGGGTACCGACCATATATAAAATTTGGATACTATAAACCAAAGAGACAACGAGGTGTAGGTCATCAATTTCGAAATAAAGGAGATGGGATAATTGATACTCTAATGGGTATTGGTTCAATCATCCTTAAACATAAAGACCTAATTGGTTCAACTGCTTCTGCCGTGGGTTCAGTTGCGGGTGCTATAAAGAGTATAAAAGATGCTCAAAAGGAGTCTCATAAATTACAAGCAATCAAAGAAATAAAAAAAGGTAAAACTCAACTATCTTCACAAGAATGACAAAAAATCATTAAAATACTTGGGTCAGGGTTTCAACGATTTTAATACTATATAAATACAAGTATGGAAGCGATTGATAGTATCTATGATTTGGATGATACAATTATCATTTCAAACTCCACGAAAAAGGAAGACTATTTTAAGGTAAATGCTATAACAGGAACAGACTGGAATTCAAACGGAACAAAAAGTTTTGAAATAAATAATCAACAAACTTACTTGAATATAGCTGATAGTTTCTTGCTGTGTAAATTTAAATTCACTAAGGCTGCGAATAATACTAATGCTACACTCGTAAATGATTTCTTCTGGAAAATGTTTGACAGTGTCCGCCTGTATATTGGAACACAAGAGGTTGAAGCGGTTGATTATGTCTCTGCTACATCTGAAATGATGAAATTTACACGATATTCGTTTAGTGATAGAATGGGTAAGGGAGCTGTTGAAGGTTTTATTCCTGATATGTCAACGGGTACAAACGCAGACCCTGGTTATAGTCAAAGGAAGTCAATGTATAATGATGACGCAAAAGCTGAGAATAGTTTTACCGTAGCAGTACCTCTGAAAGGTATATTTGGATTTTGTGATTATGATAAAGTTTTGTATGGGCTTAAAATTAGATTTCAACTACAAAGGAATGATAATGTAAATAGATTGCTTTTTGGGGTTGAAAATGCTTTTGGAGAAAATAATAAATTTGTTATTAACTAGGGCATTGCCCGTACTATATCTATATCTAAAATTATATCCCCCCCCCCCCCTCTATTTACATGAAATGGTTTGGTCCAAAGCGAACGGCTTGCGAGTACGGTGACAATCCCCCCCCCTCTATTTACATGCAATGGTTTGGTCCAAAGCGAACGGCTTCCGGAGTTTGGTAAAGAAATCGCCATCGCGTGCACAAACGCGCAGGAAAGCGAATGAATCGCAAATTCGGTTTTATTAGTTTTAAAACATAGTTTAACGCCAACATAGTTTGCAAACGTGAAATAAATGAATACGCTCTCAAATGTGCCATCCGAGGCAGAGTGTGTCCTCCACGTTCGGCACACGCGATCGTTCGCTGCTCTCTGATTGGTTGAATCGTTTTTTGGACATAGCTCGGTAAGTAATTGTCCGATTAATATGAAACCTTGAAAAGGCACATCCTCGGGTCCCCAGCAATATACCTGGCAAGTTTCAAGTATATCGGACCGGTAGTTGTCGAGAAACAGCGGTCACAGACAAACAAACAAACGTACAGACGTACAGAGATTACTGGAATTATAGATAGATGATTTGTGTTGGTATATCAGTGAATATACTCCTAATCTTAAAACGGAAGAGATGTTAAATAGAAGACTTAACTCAAAGAAACCGCTAAATGTATCATACCTTAAAAGAAGATGTCAACACGTTAAACTGGAACACACTACCTACACTTGGAATTTGGGTGTTCTTCAAGGAAAGCCACGATACCTCTGGCTCATTTTTAAAAAACCAGATGGAGAGGACGGTACTAATAAGAATAATGCCCTGAGTGATAATGCTAAGGTGAAACAACTTCGGGTTTCTCTTGATGGCACATTTTATCCGCGAGATAGATTGGAAATTGATTGGGAAAAAAATGATTATGCGGAAGCCTACAAATCCTACCAAAAGGTGTGTGAAAGTAATGGTAATAATGATCCTATTTTGGATATGGTTGCGTTTCAAAAACTTTATACAATCTACGCAATTGACCTGAGTTCTCAAAAGGAAACTATAAAGTCTAATCGAGTGGATACTTCTCTATACATTGAAAGAGGGGAGAGTGAAGAGGTTAATGCATATTGTTTGCTTTTGGAGGAAACAGAATTACAGATTAATACAGATAATGGTGCTATGATTAATATCACATAGGTTTTTTCTCATAAATAAATGGTTGGGGTATATGTTAATCAAATCAATCTTAATAAATTAACATCTTGTATTCAAAATCAAAAGCCTTGTATTATTAATGTTAATACAATTCAAAGAAAAGGAGCTGTAAGAATTGATGTTTTACTCACACACACACAAGTAAAAACACTAAATGATGTTGGATCACTTAAAATTAAAATGACGAAACCTATGTTAAAGAAATATTCAATAGACGAGTCAAGAGGAGGATTTCTCCCGTTTCTAATTCCTTTATTTGCTGGTTTAAGTGCGGCGGGAGCATTGACTGGTGGTATTTCAGCAGCGGTAAAAACTGCTAACGAAAGGAAGGCACAACTAAAAGCTCAAAAAGAATTGGAAAGACATAACAAGGAGTTGGAGAAACAAATTAGTGGAAGTGGTGTAATTGTAGATTTTGCTCAAAAACTTGAAAGTCTACCTGATAAAGCTAGATTGTTGGTTGGAGATATGCTTTCCTCTATCGCTCAAGCGGGTGTTAAACTAACTAAACGGGGTAATGGATTGTATCTTTCTCATAAATAAATGGATAAATGGTTTAAACAATTTGGAAAGAATACAACGTCAAATATAGAACTAGCTAAGTATTGTAAAACACTAAAAATTGATAATGTGGTTATTTGTATGAGAGATGAATTAATACATATAAATAAGAATACAAAGAATATTATTATGAATTTAGACACACAGAATGGTTCTCATTGGGTTTGTATTCATAATAGTCAGGATAAATATTATTTTGATAGTTATGGTATGCCACCACCTGTTGAAGTAATACAATTCTTACAGAATGGTGTTTATCAAACATTTCAAGTTCAAGAAATTAATTCTAAATGTTGTGGTCAATTATGTTTATATGTATTATTTCAACTCAACAATAATGAAAATTTTTATGATATCATTTTAAATCTAATATAAATGACTTATGTTGGAAAAGATGGTTCTATCTTTGGAAAATCCTCTCAGGATATTGATTTATCAAATTATTATACAAAGGCACAGGCTGAACGACAAAAATATAGTGTAAGTAAAAATATTAATATGAAGAATACTTATAAATTAATCAATTATCCAAACCCTACAGATGCAAATGACTTAATTAGATTTAGTGATTTATCACAATATATATTTTTAAAGAAAACAGCACGTTTTGTTAAACAAGTAAAATTTACAACCACAACACCTGGTTATACTGACCATACACCTTTCCTCATTGAATTTAACTACCTGCTTACAATTGAATTTTATAAAGAAGGACATATAGTTAATATGCGAATTAATAAATGGGGGTATGATATGCCTGATTTAGGGTATAATTGGTCTTTTTCAATAAACATAGAAGACCTACATGATTTTAATCAGTCTCGTAAAGAAGAATATTATCCACTTGGTGAGGATAAGGATTTATGTGGAAGTACAATTAATAAACAACAAATACATGGTTTTAAGAAAAGAAAAATATATGATAGTATAGCGATGGTTAGCATGACAAAGAAGGAAGGTCATGAGATAAGGATAGAAAGCCAAGGAATACAAACCAATTTGGTAGTGGGATGATGGGGTGGTATTACCTGTCATAATATTAATCTCACATATATTTCTGATACATAAATGGCAGGAAGAAGACTACAAGAGAATTATAATTTTTGTATTCAAGGATACCTACAAGAAAAGGGTGCTCGGTATTACATACCTTATGATTTGGAGCATATACATGGGAATTTTGTCATAAAAAACTGGCCTTATACTGATATTGTTAAACCCACAAATAGAGACTTGTTTAAAGTATTAAATAAAAATGAACTTCTCAAAGTTATGAAATATAAAACTCTTTTAGAAATCGTCAACAAATCTTATTGGTATCCTATTATGAGAAAAATAATTATAGATACAAGAATATCTCAAAATCCAGATGAGTATATGTATAATATTCTTTGGGGTTTAAACTCAAGGGTAGCAAGGGATGAGGAAGGAGTTGAAGAAGAGAAGGAGAAAAGAGAGAAAAGAGAGAAGGAGGAGAGGGAACAAAGAGAGAGGGAGGAGAGGGAGATGGAAATCAGAGCGATTCAAAAAAGAGTGGATGTATTACAGCAAGAAGATCAATCTCAACTCACCGAAGAGGAAAATAAAGAAAGAATGAATGCTGTGAAAATATTGATATCAAAAATTGCTAAGATAAATGAGGAAGGAGTTAAAGAAGAGAAGGAGGAAAGAGAGAAAAAGGAGAAGGAGGAAAGGGAGAAAAAGGAGGAGGAGAGGGAGAAAAAGGAGAAGGAGGAGAGGGAGGAAAGGGAGCAAAGAGAGAGGGAGGAAAAATATAAAAAGATGGAAATCAGTGAGATTCGTAAAAGATTGAGTGTATTACAGCAAATAAATCAATCTCAACGCACCGAAGAGGAAATTAAAGAATTAACAACTCTTATGAAGATAATGGTTTCAAAAATAACAACGTCAATGTCTTCAATTTCAGGGAGGAGATTTAAACGAGAAAGTGGTGAAGAAGAAGAAGAAGAAGGAAAAGATTATGTGATTGATGATGTTGGTGTCATTGACTTTAGTTAGTTTTTATTTGTAAATAAATGGAGGAGAGAGTGAAGGCATTCCTTAGGATTCTTTATGTTTTAAAAATAAAGATTGAAATGTATATGTTGAAAACCAAAAAGGTTTTGATACTCTGTCGGAATTTTTCTGATAAATAAATATGAGTTATTGTCTCAAATGTAAAAAGAAAACTAAATCTAAAAATATCTCTTATGTTAAAGCTAAAAATAATAGAGTTTATCAAAAAGGAATATGTCAAGTATGTGGCTCTAAAAAGTGCCAATTCATCTCTCCTAAAAGAGGAGGAGACATACAAAAGTTTCTGTCAGGAAGTAAATTTACAACAACTGGAATTCCAGGGGAATTACACCTTCCAGGGTATTCTTTCTGTGGTCCAGGAACAAACTTGGATAAAAGATTAGATGAGGCTGACAATCCTAAACCTTGGTCTAAACCTACAAATAGGGTTGACAAAGTGTGTATGAAGCATGATATTGCTTATGGGAAAACCACTACGTTGACTGAAAAACATAAAGCCAACAGCGAAATGTTGTATAATTTGTCTTTGATACAAAATCCAACGTTGAGAGAGAAAGTTGATAGGTTTATTGTGAGAAATTTGATAAATGCTAAATTGAAACTTGGTCTTGGTTATTCCTCAAAAAACTATTAGGCTCTAATGATGTCATCAAGACTGAGGAGCTTTTGGCTGAAGAATTACACAAACCTATAATCACAAAGTTTAAAAGAAGGAAGGTTTATTCTAAATACACCGACCACATATGGTCCGCTGATTTAATTGAATTGAATAATGACAGGGGATACAGGTATGCTTTAACCGTTATTGATTTGAGGATTAGATTTGCCTGGGTTGTCCCTTTAAAAAATAAAAGGGGTGATACTTTAATGTTAGCCTTTAAGCTAATATTTGATCGGGATAAAAGGAAACCAAAGAAGTTATGGACTGATGAGGGAACAGAGTTCTATAACAAAATATTCATGAAATTTCTTAAGGGGAAGGGTATTAAATTATACAGCACCTTTAATGAAGGAAAGGCAGTTGTTATTGAGCGTTTTAATCGTACTTTAAAAGAGAAATTATATAAAAAATTCACACAACTCGGTTCTCAAAAATGGGTGTATTTAATTCAGGATATTGTAGATAATTACAATAATACAGTTCATTCATCAACAAAATCAAAACCATCAGAAACATTTACAAAATTAGAATATGAAAAGGAGATTAATTTGAGAAAGCCCAAGTTCAAAGTTGGTGATATTGTAAGAATATACAAATGGAAAAGCCATTTTGAGAAAGGTTATACAAAGAGATGGACTAATGAATTATTTAAAATCGTTGATGTAATGGCTACAAACCCTTGGACCTACAAATTATATGATTTAAATGGAGAAGAAATCTTGGGTTCATTTTACTCGCAAGAATTACAAAAAACACAAGTAAGCAGCTAATACCCTTGAAAATAATAAATAAATAAATAAAATCTAATGGGGATACGTTTTTAAATCTGTGAACCCCAAACACAGAATCCCACAACTTTTTAGTTGGGGCTTAACTTTTGTGTGTGTATAATGGGGATACGTTTTTAAATCTGTGAACCCCAAACACAGAATCCCACAACTTTTTAGTTGGGGCTTAACTTTTGTGTGTGTATAATGGGGATACGTTTTTAAATCTGTGAACCCCAAACACAGAATCCCACAACGTTTCAGTTGGGGCTTAACTTTTGTGTGTGTATAATGGGGATACGTTTTTAAATCTGTGAACCCCAAACACAGAATCCCTCAACTTTCCAGTTGGGGCTTAACTTTTGTGTGTGTGTGTATGTGTGAGTGAGTCATAATAATATACAAACCCTAACCCAACCCCATCCCTAACCCAAACCCATCCCTAACCCAACCCCATCCCTAACCCAACCCATCCCTAACCCAACCCCATCCCTAACCCAACCCCATCCCTAACCCAACCCCATCCCTAACGCAACCCCAACCCTAACCCTCACATTCAAAATCCCAACCCTAACCCAACCCCATCCCTAACCCAACCCCATCCCTAACCCAACCCATCCCTAACCCTCACATTCAAAATCCCAACCCTAACCCAATCCCATCCCTAACCCAACCTCAACCCTAACCCTCACATTCAAAATCCCAACCCTAACCCAACCCCATCCCTAACCCAAACCCATCCCTAACCCAACCCCATCCCTAACCCAACCCATCCCTAACCCAACCCCATCCCTAACCCAACCCCATCCCTAACCCAACCCCATCCCTAACCCAACCCCAACCCCAACCCTAACCCTCACATTCAAAATCCCAACCCTAACCCAACCCCATCCCTAACCCTCACATTCAAAATCCCACCCAAACCCTAACATAATCTTTCTTTTCTTCTTTTTTTAAATACGTATTTCTTTTTTTTTTTTTTCCTCTTCCTCCAATTCTGTCTTTCAAGGCTTTCAAGTTTGAAGAAGTAGAAATGGGAAGAAAGAATTTTCCAGCATTTTCTTCCTCGAACTTTCTTGATATTGCTTAAATCAAGCGTCATTAAATAAAGAACATTGTTCATTGCTTTAGAATCCAAAGAGTCTCCAAGAGGAACCCCACAGGTAGAGTCTCCAAAATAAAACCAACTTTCCAAGTTCCCAAGGTATAACCACATTCCTGTTGAGCCTCCAAGATAGGTATCACATTCCGAGTCATCAAAACAAAACCCCCATTCCGAGTCTCCAAAAATATAACCATCTTTCCAAGTCCCCAAGGTAGAACCACAATTTTCAGAAATATTGGGGGTTTCCGTGATAAGTCTCACATAGTATAACTGCGGACCATCAGGGAAAACTTCCCTTTCCCAATTTTTTAGGGTTTCTATGATGTGTCTCACATAGTATAACTGCGGACCATCAGGGAGAACTCTCCTTGCCCAATTTTTTAGGGTTTCTATGATGTGTCTCACATAGTATAACTGCGGACCATCAGGGAGAACTCTCCTTGCCCAATTTTTTAGGGTTTCTATGATGTGTCTCACATAGTATAACTGCGGACCATCAGGGAGAATTCCCATTTCACAATTTTTTAGGGTTTCTATGATGTGTCTCACATAGTATAACTGCGGACCATCAGGGAGAACTCCCCTTTCCCAATTTTCAGAAATTTGTGGGTCTCCAATGTATGACTTGTATTCTGGCTCATCAAGGTAGAACTTGTTCAGTGGGTTTTGTTTTGATAACTCACAACAAGTATCATCATGGTAAAACTCTTTTTCAGGATTTTGTGGATCTCCAAGGTATAACTCTTTGGCTGGGTCATCAAGGTAGAACTCGTTCTGGGGGTCTTGGTTGTTCAAAATGTCTTCAAACAAAAAAATAACTTCATCCCAAGTTGTGTTAAAAGCAGAATTTTCATTTCGTATCTCAGATACAATTTCCTGTGAAAGAAAATAACAATGTATTAATTTAATACAATATTTTTATTTGTATAAATCAAGCTCTATGAATATTAAAATAAACTTTGTTAACTCTTACACGAGTCTCATCTAAAAAAAAAAAAATTAAAATAAATAATTAAATTAATAATTAATTAAATAAATAAATAAATAAATAAATAAACAAACTTACCTCCATTGATAAGAGGTTCGAGTCCAGTTCATCAATCTGAAGGTTGAGTTCTACACAGGTAGTAGGACTCCAAGGAATAGCAAAGTTATCCCATTCCATTTCGGCATAGTAGTCCATTCTCAAGTGAAGCAGAAAGCGTGTTTGAAAAAGCCTGTGTGGTCGGTGCCTTTTATAAGGACTGGGTGTGTCATTTCCTGTGGAAATTCCCTGGGCGTGTCTTAACTGGAAATGATGTGATGGGAATTCCCTGAAAATGATGTAATGTATTACCTGGAAATGATACAATGCTAAAGAGTTTATAAAGTGGGCGGGGCTTAGCAAAAAGTGGGCGGGGCTTCGCAAAAAGTGGGTAGGGCTTAACAAAAGGGGGCGGGGCTTAACAAAAGGGGGGCGGGGCTTACCAAAAAGTGGACGGAGCTTAACAAAAGGTGGACAGAGCCTACCAAAAAGTGTGTGGCACTGGATGCGCTCAAACAAGAACATTGAGGGAGGTTTACCATTTTATCTTAGCTCAGTTAAAATATCTTAATAAAGAACCAAACTCAAACATATTTTTTGTTAATATATTAGATGGTGAAGAGAGTGGCAAGAGAATTAAATTATTTCCCACGCATAAACAAATATTTGTAGGGTCGTTGTTTGAGTGGGCCAAAGATGATTCACCAGATGATATTAAGAGTAAAAGGTTAAAAGGTCCATAAGGTCAGAAGGATTACAGGTTCACACAGAAGGACCATTGTTTAAGTGGTCTAATGAATAAGG
This sequence comes from Myxine glutinosa, assembly GCF_964187855.1. Lineage (NCBI taxonomy): Eukaryota > Metazoa > Chordata > Myxini > Myxiniformes > Myxinidae > Myxine > Myxine glutinosa. The sequence goes on along the minus strand of NC_136273.1, from coordinate 60,896,696 downwards.
ATAACATGTCAAAAGGTTAGAAGGTTCGTAAAGAACAGGGTGAGAGAAATAGAGGTGTTTAGGGGCAATGAGGGAGGGGAAAAATTAACATGTAAGTCAATGGGAAAATGAGAGTGTCCCAGAAGCAACATATATACACTACTTCCCTTACTGTCACCTCTTTCAACCTCCACACCTTCATTCTCAGTTGGTACTTCACCCGCCGAGCTCTCCTCGCACCTTTCACCCTTATGTCGCAGACACCCAAGTGGTGCTGCGAAACAGCCTCCTCCCCCGGGATCACCTTTGTGTCCCAGAGGTGCCCCCTATCTCGCCTACGCACCATCAGGTAGTCAATGGTGGACGTCGACCCACCTGACGTGTATGTAACAAGCTTATTATCCCCTTTCTGGAACTGAGTATTACAAATCAACAAATCAGCTCCATCAGCAAACTCCAAAATCCTTTCACCTTCTCCATTTCTCACACCATATCCGTAACCCCCATGAACTCCCTCAAAACCGTCCATACTCCTTCCCACATGTCCATTTAGGTCTCCCCCTACCACAACAACTTCCTCATCTTTCACGTTTTCCATCAGCTTCTCTGTTGCACACCAGAACTTGTCCTTCTCTTCATCGCTCCGACCAACCTGCGGAGCATATCCCGAGATGACGTTCACCAAGAGCTTTCCAATCATCATTTTCACCATCATCAACCTATCACTCACTCTAGTCACACTCACCACACTGTCTACAAACTCCTCAGAAAACAGGACACCAACACCATTCACGCCCTCCGGGCACCCTTGACACACAAACTTGAATTTATGTCCCTGCCTACCCTTCACCATTCTCACACCACTTCCCTTCCATCTCGTCTCTTGCACACAACATATGTCCACTCTTCTTCTGACCAATACTTCCACCACTTCTCCTGATCTCCCTGTCATTGTCCCTACATTCCATGTCCCAAACCTCAGAAACCGATCTCCACTTCGGGCTGTACCCTGCCCATATGTAGTTGTAATCGTCATGGTTCTCTTTTTGAGGCAATGTTTTTATGGCCGGATGCCCTTCCTGACGCCAACCCTCTTTGTCGCCTCTTATGACACGCAGGGATACGGTGTACCTATTCTAACCAGGGTATACACCGGGAAAACAATCAAGGTATACATTCTCTTATAATTCTCTCGGCATTGTTATGGACTTCACATGGGACTAATTTTCTCTCAAGAGGCAAATCCATGAGAACGTGGGGTGCTGATGCATGCGAAGAGTATCAATGGGATTCTCCATATGAAGGATTCCTCATTGTGCCAAAATCTCACCAAACTCCTCTGGGCAATTTCCATGGAAATTCGGAGTTTCCTCACAGCTACCATCTTGACGCTATGATGGCACAATGAGGTCATGCACGGTGTGGTGGAGATAGGTGCTAATTAAATAAAATGTGTGAGTCATGTGACACTGAGGTAACGGTGTGACACATATGACTAACATAGGAAACACCAAGGTGCTGCATATGAGATCAAGAAATGGTGAACCATCGCTGCACCTGCTGTGGAAGCTGTAGATTTCTGGGAGGTTCCCAAATAGCTGGTCCTTCTTCTCCTGCAGATCGACTGGGATCAGCTGTGCCAAGGAGGGATTTTCAAATGCTTTCACATATCCCTGAAATGGCCATTACGTCATTGATTATTCTTTTTTTCTCCATCTGTTTTACCTGTTTCACTAATTATGCGAGTATGAAGGACATTAGGAGACGGAAGTATGGACATAGTACGAAGATCACACCATCATGAGGCTCATGATCATCAGGCTCATGATCATCATGATCATCATGTTCAGGTGACAGGATCAAACAGACAGATTTGCTCGAAAGATGTCTGATCATTAATGGAGATCAAAGTATATTTCATGATAAATAATTCTGGTGGTATTGGCCAATGAATGATGGCCATCACGCGTCTCGCAAATTACCTCGATTATGGAGTTCAGTTCCTCCACATATACCCGCTCGGTTTCCGTGAGCTCCTTCATGATGTGCCTGAAATGGAGAGGCAAAACCGTCAGTCAGCCCGTCGCACACTCAGCAAGCTGGAAGTGAAATTTGTGGTGGTGATCAAACAGATGCTTCAACCACGTGTTCCTTGTTTTTTGAGAAGCAGTACAAAGCCTATGGTACCAGGAACCACGTGTCACACCGACTAATGGGGCATGGATCCTGACCGACAGGATGTGTCTACCACACAACATCCTGCCATCCACCACAGACAGAGATTGAGAGGTAGCTGGGGATCTTCTTTTTCAATAAAAGGTACTTATTTATATGTGGAAGAGTGGAGGCTAAGTGAAAAAAAGCGAAAGGGAAGGTAAGAGGGTGGTATCGGGAGGAAAAGTGAAGGAGGTGGGACCGGGAGGAAAAGTGAAGGAGGTGGGACCGGGAGGAAAGTGAGGCTAACAGGATTATGGGGGAAAGAGAAAGAAAAGAAGGTTGGGAAACAATCTAGGGGTCAAGGGATTAGGAAAGAGAAGAGGGATTTTTGGGCCATTGGGTGAGAAGAGGGTCAACATTTCAAATGTTTTTGCATGTGATATGGAGCGGCCACTAAGAGGCATCAATTATACATTGAAAATCAGCTGTTTTAAATGCAGAGTGCTTCGGGAGCACCTGGTGCTTTGAGTGCAGTGCGTAGGGAACACCTGGGCTTTGAGTGCGGAGTGCTTTGAGTGCAGAGTGCTCAGGAAGCACCTGGTGCTTTGAGTGCAGAGTGTAGAGTGTGTAGGGAGCACCTGGTGCTTTGGGTACATAATGCTTTGAGTGCAGAGTGCTCAGGGAGCACAATATACTTTGAGTGCAGTGCTTATGGAGCACCTGGGCTTTGAGTGCAGCATGCTTAGGGAGCACCTGGTGCTTTGAGTGCTTAGTGCTTTGAGTGCAGAGTGCTCAGGAAGCACCTGGTGCTTTGAGTGCAGAGTGTAGAGTGTGTAGGGAGCACCTGGTGCTTTGGGTACATAGTGCTTTGAGTGCAGAGTGCTCAGGGAGCACAATATACTTTGAGTGCAGTGCTTATGGAGCACCTGGGCTTTGAGTGCAGAGTGCTCAGGGAGCACTGGGTGCTTTGAATGCACAATGCTTGGGGGCACCTGAATCAGAATGCTTTGGTAGAACCTGAGGCTTTGAGTGCAGAATTCTTTGGGAGGACCAGGTGCTTTGAGTGTCGAGTGCTTAGGGAGACATCTCTATGCTCTATTAAGTATATGCAGCAATGGTGGGAAAAATATATTGGGAAAGGGGATAGAAAGAGATAAGAGAGAGAGAGAAAAAAAGGATGAGAGAGAAGTGGAAATGAAAAAGTGAAAATGGCGTACAAAGAGATGGGGAAAGGTTAGGTAGATGGAAGAGACGCTTGGGGAGGGGCAGGAGGTGCAAGAGGGAGAGGAGGAGGTGGGGTAGGGGGAAGAGGAAGAGGAGAAGCAGCAGGGCCACAAATGTGCCTTGTCAAGCATGTCATAAATGGATTGCCTTTTATTACAACATAAATGGACATTTATAGAAATCATACGAGGTGTATCGGAACAGAACAATATATCTATCTATAATTCCATTAATCTCTGTGTGTATGTGTGTATGTGTGTATGTGTGTATGTGTGTATGTGTGTATGTGTGTTTGTATGTTTGTCTGTGACCGCTGTTTCTCGACAACCACGGGTCCGATATACTTTAAACTTGCCAGGTATATTGCTGGGGACCCGAGGATGTGCCTTTTCAAGGTTTGAAATTAATCGGACAAGTACTTACCGAGCTATGGCGATTTAGCCGTTCGCCGTTCGCTTTGGCGTTGCGAATGGACCAAACCATTGCATGTAAATAGAGGGGGGGGTTCTGTGGTCGTTGCGAATGGACCAAACCATTCATGTAAATAGAGGGGGGGGGGGGGGGGTTCTGTGGTCGTTACTGCCACGTGGTTTCAAAGTTTTTTTTTGTTGTTGTTGTTTGCACGCATGTTTTTTTGCACCCACGTACGGGCACGCCCTAGGATGTTTACACACACACACCCCTACACAAATTTTTTTTTTTTTTTTTTTTTGGCAAGGAACGGGCACCCACGTACGGGCACGTCCTAGCTTATATATAGTACGGGCATGCCCTAGTCTATCTATAATTCCATTAATCTCTGTGTGTATGTGTGTATGTGTGTATGTGTGTTTGTATGTTTGTCTGTGACCGCTGTTTCTCGACAACCACGGGTCCGATATACTTTAAACTTGCCAGGTATATTGCTGGGGACCCGAGGATGTGCCTTTTCAAGGTTTCATATTAATCGGACAAGTACTTACCGAGCTATGGCGATTTCTTTACCAAACACTGCAAGCCGTTCGCTTTGGACCAAACCATTGCATGTAAATAGAGGGGGGGGTTCTGTGGTCGTTGCGAATGGACCAAACCATTCATGTAAATAGAGGGGGGGGGGTTCTGTGGTCGTTACTGCCACGTGGTTTCAAAGTTTTTTTTTGTTGTTGTTGTTTGCACGCATGTTTTTTTGCACCCACGTACGGGCACGCCCTAGGATGTTTACACACACACACCCCTACACAAAATTTTTTTTTTTTTTTTTTTTTGGCAAGGAACGGGCACCCACGTACGGGCACGTCCTAGGCGAATGGACCAAACCATTTCATGTAAATAGAGGGGGGGGGGGGGGATATAATTTTAGATATATATATAGTACGGGCATGCCCTAGTATTAAGAATGCCGATAATTAAAATCATTTACGAGGTAACTCAGTCTTGATATTTTGTATGACTCATTCCTTCTTTGGCCTTAACCTCACCTGCGTCGTTTTATGATGCTATCCTGTCCATCACCGCTCGTGTCCATCTTTCCACCTCCACAAAGGCCGTCTTCAGGTAAAAGTTCCATCTGGAGGAGGTTAAGCATATCGACGAGGATGAACATGTGCCAGTACATACACGAACAAACATCCCTCGTGGATTTGACAGCATCACGCTACAAATATGGACCACATTGATCATTACGAAACAACTTATTTACTTATTTAAGTCTGATGAACTCTTTAGCCCACATTATAAAGTTTTGAACTATTGTTTGAAAGTCTTTATTGAAGAGGCATAAGGTAATAATTTAGAAAATTTAACCCCATGTATACCTTGAAGCTGGAATTGTCTGTTTTATTAACCAAGGTGTGGTGCTACCTTTGGTAAGTTTTCATTAGTCTTCCTTTCTGCATCACATTCTTTGGCACGTTCGTCTGGAGAATAAAGAAGGCCACGGGCACATTGCAAAGTTTGATGATATTTGTTTGACTTTAATTAAATTTATTATATATTTGTATGATCTCGGAATCTCCACATTTTAAAAGCAGTGTATCTGTATCGTACCGTGAGCATCTTCCACGAGATTGCTCCGCGGGGACTCCGGTCTTGGTGCCACGGTTTGTACAGGGCGGGGATGTTTGACCGCGAGTTTGCGCAAGCCCTGCTCCCGGCGTTCGAACATGTCTCTCACCTCTTGCACCTTTTGCTCCGCATGGGCTACACGTACCTGCCAAAATGAGGTTACAGTCTCACCTCGTGGTCACCGAGGCCTCATGGTCACCTTTGTACTTCTGAGTCAAAAGGAACACTTTTGAGATGCAATTTTGCATTCCAAGTGAATTGGTAGTTTATCATGAGGAGTAAAGCATACAGGTGAGAAAGAGAATGGTGGAATACGTCAACGCACCGCGAGGTCGTAACTGGGGACAACTTGACATGCTGCGAGAAGTGGTTCATTGGTGCCAGCCCCCTGCTCTGGCCAGCTATCCATAAAAGTATGTAATTCATCAAGCGCGGCCTGGGCACCCTCTGACGACTGGCATTTCTCCACTGGCTGAGAGGCAAGCAGGTAAACCCCTCGTTCACACCACGCCATCGCCTGCAATCAATGTCGATGATGTAAAGAAAACAGGAGTTGAATGCCGATGGAAACACTAGGAAGGCCTTGTTGATTTACCGCAAATAAAATGTAAATGGACTATGTTGAAAGTATCTCTGTCTACATGAATAAATAGATATGCAACAATTTAGCATGCAGTAAATAGAACAGGAAGATGTGGAAGATGAAGCAAAGAAAGAAGAAAAAGACAAACAAGATATCTGTGATCACAAAGCAATTGCCAAGGGTAAGCCTCCCCACACCGGGGAGGCTTACCCTTGGCGATCACCTGCGATTTACCCTTGGCCAGTGATCCAATGATGGCCATATTTTTTCGGACCATTATATGACCATGACCCTAAACATTTATGGATAGAGAGTAAATTAAGAAAATGTGTCCCCATCTACAATCTATCCATAAATCTCAACATCATGAAAATCAGAGAAAAATTATTCAAGTTATGATCAAAAAGATATTTTTGTGAATTAGGTCACAATCCAAAACTAGAATGGCTACACACAGAGCGAATAGTTTCACCTCGCGCGTTCATTCTGAACAAAAATACCATCGATAACTGAACACGCTACTATTATGACCCACAGCTGTTATGGCCCATTATACCCATATCATCCATGCACCATATTACGTCACATAGTTTCTTGTTAGGAACGTCATAAATTTAATTCTTCACCCACATCAGGTCATAGGTCAGATATGAAGTTTCAGATTTTTCGGATAAGAATTTTAATTTAACCAATTATGGCTGGAATACCACTTCTCTAATGATTTCATCATTATGACCCTATATACCTCATTGGGAGATAATGGCATATGCCAAGTTTCAATTATTTTAGTTGAACGGTTTTGGAGAAAATGACGTCCAATTGCTTCCCTTTAATCCAATATGGCTGCAATACCATGTGACCTATGACGTTAGAGTTAGCAATAAAATATTCTCCATCTCCATGGCAACTCCCTCCTATGTTTAAAGTTTTGCATTCATTGGACAAGCAGTTGCAGAGAAAACCATTTTGAAGCGAAAACACACCAAAACCACACACACACCAAAACCACACACACACCAAAACCACACACACACCAAAACCACACACACACACACACACACACACACACACACACACACACACACACACACCTTTAATTAATTGTACAGTATCAGCTGTTCCTAAAATATAATATAATTAAAAGGATTGCTGAAAATGATGTTAATTTCGCAACATCCCATATTCAACTTCAAGATTTATATGTTGTATGTTTGTAAAAGTTTGGAGTTTGTAACTTAAAAGATGTAGCAGTGCATGAGGAACAAAGAAAGCCAGAGGGGGGGGGGGGGGGGAGAGAGAGAGAGAGAGAGAGAGAGAGAGAGAGAGAATGGATGATGATAATCAAAACAAATGAAAGAAAAATACTTAGAATATAAAAAAAACAAATACAAACTAGAACGGCACTCTTCGACATCATGACGTCAACTGATATGCCTCCGCCCACATTATTTCATCATTATAATACTTGTATTAAGTCTGATTTAAATCCATTCAGCTGTGCCCAAGTTAGCACATTTTTACTGACATGACCTCTGACTTTTGGCCTTTGACCTTGGGACCCCCAAAATCTAATCAGTTAATCTTTACATCATGCTACCTATCTGTACCAAGTTTGAATTAGATCCCTTTAGCCATTCTCAAGTTATAGACCTCTTACAGAATTTGACTTCGTGAACCCAAAATCTAATCACTTAATCTTTACAACATTACACATACCTGCACTAAGTTTGAATTAAATCAATTCAGCCATTCTCAAGTTATAGACCTATTACAGATTTGACCTTTGACCCCAAAATCTAATCACTCAATCTTTACAATGTTATGCATACCTGCACTAAGTTTGAATTGCATCACTTCAGCCGTTCTCACGTTATATACCTATTACAGACTTTGACCTTTGACCTCTGACCCCAAAATCCAATCACTTAATCTTTACAATATTATGCATACCTGCACCAAGTTTGAATGAGATCACTTCAGCTGTTATCAAGTATAGACCTATTACAGACTTTGACTTTTGACCTCTTGACCCCAAAATCTAATCAGTTCATCTTTACATCATTCTACATAAGTGTACCAAATGTGGTCAGAATCCCATCACTGGTTCACAAGTATCGCGGTAACAGTATTTTTTTTTACCTAACATGACCTCTGACCTTTGGCTTTTGACCTTATGACCCCAAAATCTAATCAGTTCATCTTTACCTCATTATACATACCTGCACCAAGTTTGACTAAGATCCCTTTAGCCGTTCTCAAGTTATCGCAGTAACGAAAACCTAGCACGGACGGACGGACAGACAGCTGGACGGACAACATGAAAACAGAATGCCTCGGGCGACTTCGTCGGCGGAGGCATAAAATACAAAGACAAAAAGAAATGAAGACAAATAGATGTTATATAGAAATAAATAGATGCAATCAGTCACTTGTAACCGGAAGTTTACTGATTACAATTTTCCTCGGATGGCCGCACACATTGTAAAAAGGGTGAAATTATAGAAAAGTGGGGATTCCAATCCAAGACGTCGAAAGGAAAAGAGAAGCGGATAAGCAAGTTAAATAACTAACTTGACACGTGATCCTGGCCACCGCTAATTGGGCTCGTACGGCGCGAGACATCTGGATCTGATCGACACACTGGGCCGGATTTAGGAATGGGCAAGCTGGGCAGTTGCCCAGGGGCCTCCACAACCAGGGGGCCTCCACATATGGAGGATCAGAAGAAGCTGCACTCTCACTGTCTGAAAATTTCGAGTTCAGAATTTTCTTTCAGTAATTGATCAGTTTCTGAGTTCATTGGAGCAACGATTGGAAGCCGATGAGAACACCTGCTCTCTTTTCGGTTTCTTGCGTAAACTGGAATCACTGGACTGCGATGAAATCGAAGCAGCCACAGCAAAATTGGTTGCTGAGTACATGGATGATCGAGATCAAACACTTGGTGTTGAACCTGTGCAGTTTGCAGCCTTCCTCACTCATTTACTGGAATATGAAGATGATAAGAAAGGGAGAGAACATTTCCTTTACAAACTGTTGATGGACAAGAAAGTTGCGGATACATTTCCAAATGTCGAGATAATAGTAGTGTAATAATGTTGCTTCTGGGACACCTCCGTTTAACATGGGAAATCCCTATCTAATGTCATTTACCCCCTTGTCTTTTTCAAAAATCATAAACACCTCTATTTCTCCCACCCTCATCTTTATGAACCTTTTGTCTGTAGTACCTATCCTTAATGTTGTTCATTAGACCACTCAAACACTACAAATATTTGTTTTCTCTTATAGACCTATCATCCTTCTTCTACATATCATCTGGCAGATTAATCTTTGACCCACTCAAACATTGACCCATTCACTTCCATATTAATTCTTTCCCTCCCTCATTGCCCCTAAAGACCTCTATTTCTCTCACCCTGTTCTTTACGAACCTTCTAACCTTTTGACATGTTATCCTTATTCATTAGACCACTTAAACACCTGTGATCCTTCTGACCTTATGAACCTTTTAACCTTTTACTCTTAATATCATCTGGTGAATATAACCCACTCAAACAACGACCCTACAAATATTTGTTTATGCGTGGGAAATAATTTAATTCTCCTACAACTCTCTTCACCATCTAATATATTAACAAAAAATATGTTTGAGTTTGGTTCTTTATTAAGATATTTTAACTGAGCTAAGATAAAATGGTAAACCTCCCTCAATGTTCTTATTTGAGCGCCTCCAGTGCCACATACCATTTTTAAATTAAAGTATATATTTTCCTGACAACCATCAAAGTTTTCCGTCCACTCAAAAATATTTCCATCTTTTTTACCCAATTCACCGGTATTTAAATTAATTCTCTTATTTGTTTTGTGAACTTTTCTACCAGTTGCCTTTTCAATTATACCTATTTGATATTTTTCACATTCATTATGTTTTCCATTTATATACCAAGGTTGATTACACCTCCACTCTTTAGTCTGGTTGATACTTGGTTCTATCATTTATATAATAGTAAAAAAGGCGGCGGTAGCCCGTTAAAATCCCCAACCCCCCCCCCCCCTTTTTAACTTATCACTTATATATATCTTATCACTTATATATATCTTATCACTTATGTATATCTTATCACTTATATATATCTTATCACTTATATATATATCTTATCACTTATATACTTATATAACCATAAGGGAGACTATCAATTCCATTTTCTAAAATAAACCTCTTATCATCAAAAGCCCCCAATGCTTTCTTATTTATCTCTTCTGAATATAATTGATGTTTATAACTTCTTATTCCATTAATCTTTCTAAACTCTTCTTTCTTTGTTGTTAAACAGTTATAATAATCCTTAAAGTTTATTGTTTCTTTAATAACATTTTTCTTTACACCTTTTAACTTCTTATCAGTCTTTTCAACGTTATTCACAATGTATTTATAAGCATAAGCCTTTGACCTCAATCCCACAAATTCACTCATAACATTTCCTCCTAATTCATCCTTGAACTTTCCAATCACCTTTTTATTTTTAGAAGAGAACAACTCACTCTCTGGACTGTAATTACTCGTGTCATAGATATTAATGTCTCTTTTCATGTCTGAATAAACATCGTTGGTATTAATTTTCAAAATAAAACTATCTGTATCCATATAAAGTAGATTAACATCATTTTGATATTTCTTCCTCAAGTTATTATAAAAGTAATCATACATTAATGACTTTGATAAATCAAGAATTGTTGTTCCAATATAAATAGGTTTGTTCATTTCAATACTCTCTTTAATCAAATGGATCGCACAAAAGTTCTCAGTAAAGACCTCAGCTCGAGTAAAACTCGGTCTATTAATTAATTTTGATGCTTGTTCCCAAGATGTTGATAGTCTGATATTTTGTCTTTTCCTCACATTCTCCATAGTCTTACCAAAGACCGCATTATTCATCAATTTATAAAAGTCTTTCTCAAAATCTGTTTTTGACTCTGTTCTTCTTTGTGTATTAAAATCAATGTACCCCTTTAACCAATGACTTTGATTGAACTTTAGAACCCTATGGATCTTCTCTACTCTTAGACCTTTTGATAAATATTGTCGCAAATTTCTTTGGTGTAGAACATAATTTTTCTTGTTATATAATGTAGTAAGTAATTTTTCTGTTGATTCACCTATATCAAACGATCGTTGATAATCACTCAACCATTCTTTCTTTGGACTTTCTTTCTCACAAGCAAATGGGAGATCTTTGTGTAGGTTATGGAGTTCCTCTGGATATTATAAATCAATTTCAAAATAATAACCAACTTTTTCTTCATCCAATTCTTTTTGTGTAGAGATACATACATCTTGTAAAACGTTTTTGTAGTCTTTTTCCTTTACCCATCTAAGTTTTCCATAAGGAAGAGCCTGAGACATTGCCCAGCCATACAGGTTGTTCGCGTCATAGTACATCAAGTAAGAACTCTCTTTCGTTGGATCATAATTTGGAAGATATTTGTTATTTGCTTTTGCGTATCTACTCGAGCAGACTTGTGAAATTCCACCTCTTTTTGCCTTTTCAATCATCAAAAGCATATCAACATCGGTTATCAAATCCAAAGCTTGTTTTGTCATTTTCAACATCGCACTCCAGGCCAATCCAGGTGCTGTGTAGTAGTGAGCAGGATCCAATCCATATCCAGTGCGACAAACAGATCTAAAGGCTTCAAATACATCGGCCAATAAAAGCACATCAGTTTTGAGATACAAATCGTGATACTCGCCAAGATTCTTGATGTTATATTTTTCCCAAACATTTTGTGCGTGTACATAATCTTTATCAGATATATGACTATTATTTAATTTGTTATAGAAATTTTCTTTTGAAGGAAGTTGTGTTTCATTGAATCTCTCAAATGAGTCCATATAGTCATAGGGGTAAATTCCCTTTTGTGTTAGAAAATCTTTATCTAAAAAATACTCTGAAAGACATGGAAACTCTTTTAGATTTTGAACCAAGTTAACCAATGGACTTGCCATGAATTTAAATGTATCAAGAAATCTGATATGAGTAATAGGAGATGTGTGAATTGTTTTTGTGAATGAAATGTATTTCTGATCCGTGTTTGGAATTGCTGAGATACTTCCAGAAGTCTTTGAGAGTTCCTTGATAAATAGATGTGTATCATAATGAGCGTTGTTATGAAGAAAGACAGGAATGAAAGAGGGGAGTTGATAATTAATATTACAACTTTGATGAGCCGGACCTCTATATTTACCAGTGAGATGACAATGGTCTCTAACCTTTAGACCTTTACCAATTTTCTCCTCACAAATATGACAGACATTGTTTTTTATAAATTCCCTTTTTTCTTTACTTGTTAAGGACATTGGTTTATTGGTTTCTCTCATTATCTTGGTTAATCGAACACAGTCTTTTTCTAGTCGTTTCACAAACTCCTCTGGGGTATTTGAGCCTCTATACATCTCTAACTTGTTATATTTATCACCAACGGATGATTTGATATAATAACAAAAACCACAAGGAGTATGTTTTTGATATTTATTTGTGTATGATTCTTTTGGATCTTGAGAAGCAGTATCAATTTTTTCTAAAATACTTTCAAAATCAGCATATATAACAAATGGATGTTTGATCTTTTTATTTTCATCTTTGAATGTGATCTTTGAGCCTTCTTTAGGCATATTGATTACCGTTGATTTATGTTCGCCACAATAATTTGAATGTTTATCTAATCTTTCTTGTGAATTGAAGAAGTTAAGACAACGCAAACAAATATATATTTTATTTGTTCTCTTACAGACTTGTGGTTTTATTAATTTAGCAATATCTTTGATGTATGTATAATGTGAATTTTCGTCTGAATTAAAATATAGAAGATTAATATGAGTTTGTTTACAATTGTCAGAAAGCTTTAAAACCTGAATGTTGTTTGTTTCTGTTAGACCATAAACATTAACTGATAAATTATTCATCTTTTCAAATTTAGGAATATCATTTAAAGTCATCGGAAACTTTAGATCTTTCGTATTTAATGTATTCTCATATTTTTTATAATGAGATACTCTTTCATCATGAAAATGTGGAGGATGTAAGTGTGCTAAAATAGACCAGAGAAAACATTTATTGTCTTTATTTTTGATATTGATAACTGCTTTTCTATTTTTGATAACACTGGGTAAATCAATGTAAGAAGAAGCTTTTAGAGGATCTGATTTAAGAATATGAATGTCTATGTAAATAATTTTTCCTATATTGAATCCACTTCCTACGATTGAATTATCCACATCTTGCTCTTGTTTAATAAGTTCATCATAGACTCCTGATGTTTTAAAATCTTGATATGAAGATATAAAGTGTGGCTCAGTTCTCATGTATGGTGCATCTATAACTCCTTCATCCTTTGTCATTTCTAATTTTACTCCCATATAAAATTTAAGTGGTTTCATTTCCTTTAGTGTTTTTTCAATCAACGTTTGAACAGCAGGTTTAACTATTTCTACAGCATCAACTATAGACTCTGGTTCAGGAGGTTTGAAGTTAAAGACTCTTATTTTAATATGTCCTTTGAATGCTCCATCAGAGTTTTTAGTTGTGATAAAATTTGATAAATGTAGATTTGTTTTAAGATGTATTTTGAAGCCTTTCTTGAGGATATTTTTATTACATGTAGAACAGTGTTTTGTTTCAGGTGGAAGAGGGGAAAGTTTGTTTAAAATGTTGTATGTATGTTTTGCGGTGAGAATATGTTGTTTATAATATTTTACTTCCTTCTCGCAAGTATCACAATAAACCATATTTATAGCGTGAGAAAACGTGGTGTTTTATATATATCACTGTGCTTAAAATAAAACACTTTTGAGCTTTACAGCTCCGTTTTATATATATCACTGTGCTTAAACTAAAACACTTTTTCACTCAGAATCATCTAAGTCATAACTATCACATGAATACTCAGAATCATACTCAGAGTCATCAATAAAGCTACTCTCATAACTATCATTTGAGCACAAACTATTAGTATCATAACTATCATCTGTGTTCAATGAAATACTATCATCACCATCTCCAAGTTCAATGAAATACTATCATCACTATCGTCCGAGTTCAATGAAATAGTAAAATCTTCACTGCTGTATTGACTCATATTTAATTAGCAAGAAAAATATTCCCATCAATATCTATATACTTTCTTTCATTAACAGATTCAATCTCTACAATTTTTATATCAAAAGTTATCTTTAAATAATCTCTAACTATCATAGAACGAAATGACATTTCACCAGAAATATTAACATCATTCATTTTACTTAGATCTACACCCTTTGGATTATTAAAGAAAATACAAATGTCTCCTCTAGAATTATTAATGGTCTTATCATTCTTTTTCAAAGTATCGTGGTCAATCACTTTTTCAAGCTTTGAATAAATTGCCAGGAGTAGAGGAGAAACTTTTGTTAGATTTACTTTAATGGATGTCTTTCCAGGTATAGTTAGAGCTCTTCCTTTAAATGAAATAGAGGGGCTCATGTTATTTTCCATAACTGGTTTTACCCAAAAATTTCCATATTTATCTTTGTTCAATTTAACATCTTTGACATATTTTTCTATATCTTCCACCGAAGTAGAGATTGATTGAAATTTGTCTTTTGTGCTTTGAAACATTGTATTTATTAATGAATAAACTTGCGTTTAGTTTAAGTAAAAATTTACCACATAAATATGATAAGTTCTGAAGGATATTTAGAATTTCCAGACTCTCCATATGATAAATTAGAGAATTGTCCGGCTTGTGATAGAGTGGGGCTTAATGATGAGGATTCATATAAACAATGTTTATTCTGTGATTATATTCTAATTAATGATAATAAGAAATATAAAAAAACATATAACTCTTTTAAATTAGAACCAAAAATGAATTACTTTACAAGATTAATAAGAGAGATGAATGTTAAGCATTATGGTGATAATACACCATTTCTTACAAGGAAAGAGACTCTTTGTATTGAGGAAATGTATACGGGTTTAATGATATTTATTATTCAAAATAATTTTAATGGAAATGTTAATACAAGATACTACATAAATAAAATAATGAATTATTTTGAAATTAAACCAGAACTCAGGATAAAATATAGAGTTTCTAAAATAGCTCAAAAAAAGTTGGATGACTTGTTTTCCAAATATATAAATGAATGATTTTTTACCCGTTTGGGAAAATAAGATAAAATTTAATAACCATAAAAACATTCCAAATTCATTGAGATGTCTAATAGTTGGTTCAAGCGGATGTGGGAAAACCTGTTTACTTTTAAAGATGCTCCTTGGTCCTAATTTTTTAGATTATGATAATTTAATAATTTTTACAAAGTCAAGTTTTCAACCCGAGTATCAACTACTCTCACAGGGTTTTAATGCAGGTCTTAAAAAGGAAGACATTATCGGTTTATTTAAACTTCAAAACAAACTGAATGATTATAATATTGAAGATATAATACAATTATTTTGTGATACACAGAAATCAAAATCGAAACCCATAACTTGTATTCTCAGTGATAATACGGATGATATACCTTCACCTCAAGATTTAGATAAATCAAAAAAGAACCTCGTCATCTTTGATGATTGTGTTAATGAGAGAAACCAAACAGTAATGGATAGCTACTATACAAGAGGGAGACATTCTTCTTGTAATTGTATATATCTTAGTCAATCATATTTTCAACTCCCTCGACGCTCAATAAGAAACAATGCCAATACTTTTATTTTATTTAAGTTAAATTCAATAGATGTAAATAATTTTTGGAGAGATAATTGCTCTACGTTATGTAGTAAAAAAGAATTTGAAAATTATATGAAACACACGATTGGAAAATATAAATATATTGTTGTGAAACAAGATGAGATACTAAATGATATTTTTCAATAAATAAATACAGAAAATGAATACTGAAGAAAGAGAAAGAAAGTTTAAGGAACATCAACAATTAGTTTCAAAAGTTGTTAAACAACAGGAAGAGATAAAGAAGAAACGGAGACAGAAACTAACTGGTGAAGAAGCCTTTGAAAGAAAACAAGAGAAATTCTTTAAACCACTTTTGAAAACTCAACACTCACCTACAGTTCCCACGGTAGAATTTACTCCGAAAAAACTTCAAATGCTCAAAGATTTTAGTCAGATAACAAAACAAGAACTTGGTGAATTAGAATATGATGACGAGGGATTATTTCGGACTCTTGAGGAGGTAAATCAACCCCCTAATTATGTTGTGGAAGCTCTTCAAAACAATGAATATTCGGCGGGTTCAAAAACCAGAGCAGGTCTCATTCCAACAGAAGAACCAGCAGTGTTTCATCTTGTGGAAGAAAAGGTATTGATATTTAATGATGAATTGATGTTCTTGAGTTCTACTCAACCAAATGTTAAATTAACTCCAAGATTAATGTTTCTTCTAACAAACCCCGGATTCAGCGGTTCAAAATATTTTGAGGAACCACTTGATATGGAAAGAGAGGAAGATAGGGTATATATTGAGTTGCTAAATGCACTTGATTATGGAGTTTCTGTTGCTGGTAAAAGTAAGAAGAATGAGAAGGAGAAACATATTATTGATGCTTTAAGTAAGCTTGGTTCGGGTGTTAGTTTTCTTCCAAATGACCCATCACAATTAGTTAATAGGCTATTATTGTTGTTAGGTAGTAAGAAGGCTGGAAACAACAATTGTTTTAATGAATCCTCAGCCATTTTAGATCAGTTGATGAACATGAAAATAATTAATAAATGTCAATACAAAGATATTTTATTAGATATTAAATAAGATGAGAAGCACAATTCTTAGTTTTAATTTCACAACGAGCGATTACACAGCTTCATTCCCTTACCCACTACAACTTGACCCCCTTACCTCATATGAGGCATCTTTGTTGTCAATGGAAACTTACAATACCCTTTTTAATATCACAGAGAAAAACAACAAGTTTAGTTATAATCCAGGAAGTGGATATAAAACTATAACCGTTTCACCTGGAGCTTACGAGATTTCTCAAATATCTTCAGAAGTCTCTCGCCTTATGAAAGAAAAAGGTGATGAACCAAAAAATATTGTAATAGATATTCAAAAACACACTTCAAAATCAACTATTAAACTTAAAAATAATTATAAAGTTGATTTCACGATTGAAAATTCGTTTAGAGAGCTATTGGGTTTCTCTTCAAAAAAGATTGAAAATAACGGGACGTTTTACTGTGATAATGTTATCCAAATATCCTCCGGTATAAATTCAGTATTAATTCATTGTGATTTGATTGATGGTGCTTATAACGATGGAATAAGAACAAATACAATATTTTCATTCAGTGCATACTCAACCCCGATTGGTTATAAATTTAATATGGAACCAAAAAATCTTGTCTATTTACCTGTGTCAGGAAAAACCATATACAGAGTAAGTTTTAGGATAACCGACCAAGATAATCGTATGATATCCTTTAATGATGAAATTATATCCATCAGAATTCACCTACGTGAAGTTTTTCAATAAATAAATAATGGTTATTGTGAGAAAACACGAGTTGGGAAAATATAAAATAATTACAGGGGAGGGCATGTTCCTTTCACCAGACTATACAAGGTATGTGGGTAGAGGATACTATAAACCTAAGAGACAACGAGGTGTAGGTCATCAATTTCGAAATAAAGGAGATGGGATAATTGATACTCTAATGGGTATTGGTTCAACCATCCTTAAACATAAAGACCTAATTGATTCAACTGCTTCTGCCGTGGGCTCCGTTGCGGGTGCTATAAAGAGTATAAAAGATGCTCAAAAGGAGTCTCATAAATTACAAGCAATCAAAGAAATAAAAAAAGGTAAAACTCAACTATCTTCACAAGAACGACAAAAAATCATTAAAATACTTGGGTCAGGGTTTCAACAATTTTAATGCTATATAAATACAAGTATGGAAGCGATTGATAGTATCTATGATTTGGATGATACGATTATCATTTCAAACTCCACTAAAAAGGAAGACTATTTTAAGGTAAATGCTATAACAGGAACAGACTGGAATTCAAACGGAACAAAAAGTTTTGAAATAAATAATCAACAAACTTACTTGAATATAGCTGATAGTTTCTTGCTGTGTAAATTTAAATTCACTAAGGCTGCGAATAGTACTAATGCTACACTCGTAAATGATTTCTTCTGGAAAATGTTTGACAGTGTCCGCCTGTATATTGGAACACAAGAGGTTGAAGCGGTTGATTATGTCTCTGCTACATCTGAAATGATGAAATTTACACTATATTCGTTTAGTGATAGAATGGGTAAGGGAGCTGTTGAAGGTTTTATTCCTGATATGTCAACGGGTACAAACGCAGACCCTGGTTATAGTCAAAGGAAGTCAATGTATAATGATGAAACAAAAGCAGTGAATAGTTTTACCGTAGCAGTACCTCTTAAAGGTATATTTGGATTTTGCGATTATGATAAAGTTTTGTATGGTCTTAAAATTAGATTTCAACTACAAAGGAATGATAATGTAAATAGGTTGCTTTTTGGGGATGAAAATGCTTTTGGAGACAACAATAAATTTGTTATTAATGATTTGTGTTGGTATATCAGTGAATATACTCCTAATCTTAAAACGGAAGAGATGTTAAATAGAAGACTTAACTCAAAGAAACCGCTAAATGTATCATACCTTAAAAGAAGATGTCAACACGTTAAACTGGAACACACTACCTACACTTGGAATTTGGGTGTTCTTCAAGGAAAGCCACGATACCTCTGGCTCATTTTTAAAAAACCAGATGGAGAGGACGGTACTAATAAGAATAATGCGCTGAGTGATAATGCTAAGGTGAAACAACTTCGGGTTTCTCTTGATGGCACATTTTATCCACGAGATAGATTGGAAATTGATTGGGAAAAAAATGATTATGCGGAAGCCTACAAGTCCTACCAAAAGGTGTGTGAAAGTAATGGTAATAATGATCCTATTTTGGATATGGTTGCGTTTCAAAAACTTTATACAATCTACGCAATTGACCTGAGTTCTCAAAAGGAAACTATAAAGTCTAATCGAGTGGATACTTCTCTATACATTGAAAGAGGGGAGAGTGAAGAGGTTAATGCATATTGTTTGCTTTTGGAGGAAACAGAATTACAGATTAATACAGATAATGGTGTTATGATTAATATCACATAGGTTTTTTCTCATAAATAAATGGTTGGGGTATATGTTAATCAAATCAATCTTAATAAATTAACATCTTGTATTCAAAATCAAAAGCCTTGTATTATTAATGTTAATACAATTCAAAGAAAAGGAGCTGTAAGAATTGATGTTTTACTCACACACACACAAGTAAAAACACTAAATGATGTTGGATCACTTAAAATTAAAATGACGAAACCTATGTTAAAGAAATATTCAATAGATGAGTCAAGAGGAGGATTTCTCCCGTTTCTAATTCCTTTATTTGCTGGTTTAAGTGCGGCGGGAGCATTGACTGGTGGTATTTCAGCAGCGGTAAAAACTGCTAACGAAAGGAAGGCACAACTTAAAGCTCAAAAAGAATTGGAAAGACATAACAAGGAGTTGGAGAAACAAATTAGTGGAAGTGGTGTAATTGTAGATTTTGCTCAAAAACTTGAAAGTCTACCTGATAAAGCTAGATTGTTGGTTGGAGATATGCTTTCCTCTATCGCTCAAGCGGGTGTTAAACTAACTAAACGGGGTAATGGATTGTATCTTTCTCATAAATAAATGGATAAATGGTTTAAACAATTTGGAAAGAATACAACGTCAAATATAGAACTAGCTAAGTATTGTAAAACACTAAAAATTGATAATGTGGTTATTTGTATGAGAGATGAATTAATACATATAAATAAGAATACAAAGAATATTATTATGAATTTAGACACACAGAATGGTTCTCATTGGGTTTGTATTCATAATAGTCAGGATAAATATTATTTTGATAGTTATGGTATGCCACCACCTGTTGAAGTAATACAATTCTTACAGAATGGTGTTTATCAAACATTCCAAGTTCAAGAAATTAATTCTAAATGTTGTGGCCAATTATGTTTATATGTATTATTTCAACTCAACAATAATGAAAATTTTTATGATATCATTTTTTATCTAATATAAATGACCTATGTTGGAAAAGATGGTTCTATCTTTGGAAAATCCTCTCAGGATATTGATTTATCAAATTATTATACAAAGGCACAGGCTGAACGACAAAAATATAGTGTAAGTAAAAATATTAATATGAAGAATACTTATAAATTAATCAATTATCCAAACCCTACAGATGCGAATGACTTGATTAGATTCAGTGATTTATCACAATATATATCTTTAAAGAAAACAGCACGTTTTGTGAAACAAGTAAAATTTACAACCACAACACCTGGTTATACTGACCATACACCTTTCCTCATTGAATTTAACTACCTGCTTACAATTAAATTTTATAAAGAAGGACATTTAGTTAATATGCGAATTAATAAATGGGGGTATGATATGCCTGATTTAGGGTATAATTGGTCTTTTTCAATAAACATAGAAGACCTACATGATTTAAATCAGTCTCGTAAAGAAGAATATTATCCACTTGGTGAAGATAAGGATTTATGTGGAAGTACAATTAGTAAACAACAAATACGTGATTTTAAGAAAATAAAAATATATGATAGTATAGCGATGGTTCGCATGACAAAGAAGGAAGGTAATGAGATAAGGATAGAAAGCCGAGGAATACAAACCGATTTGGTAGTGGGAAGATGGGGTGGTATTACCTGTCATAATATTAATCTCACATATATTTCTGATACATAAATGGCAGGAAGAAGACTACAAGAGAATTATAATTTTTGTATTCAAGGATACCTACAAGAAAAGGGTGCTCGGTATTACATACCTTATGATTTGGAGCATATACATGGGAATTTTGTCATTAAAAACTGGCCTTATACTGATATTGTTAAACCCACAAATAGAGACTTGTTTAAAATATAAAATAAAAATGAACTTCTCAAAGTTATGAAATATAAAACTCTTTTAGAAATCGTCAACAAATCTTATTGGTATCCTAATATGAGAAAAATAATTATAGATACAAGAATATCTCAAAATCCAGATGAGTATATGTATAATATTCTTTGGGGTTCAAACTCAAGGGTAGCAAGGGATGAGGAAGGAGTTGAAGAAGAGAAGGAGGAAAGAGAGAAAAAGGAGAAGGAGGAAAGGGAGAGGGAGGAGAAGGAGGAGAGGGAGAAAAAGGAGGAGGAGAGGGAGAAAAAGGAGGAGGAGAGGGAGAAAAAGGAGAAGGAGGAAGGAGAGAAAAGGGAGAAGGAGGAGAGGGAGAAAAAGGAGGAGGAGAGGGAGAAAAAGGAGAAGGAGGAGAGGGAGGAAAGGGAGAAGGAGGAAAGAGAGAAAAAGAAGAAGGAGGAGAGGGAGAAAAAGGAGAAGGAGGAGAGGGAGGAAAGGGAGCAAAGAGAGAGGGAGGAAAAATATAAAAAGATGGAAATCAGTGAGATTCGTAAAAGATTGAGTGTATTACAGCAAATAAATCAATCTCAACGCACCGAAGAGGAAATTAAAGAATTAACAACTCTTATGAAGATAATGGTTTCAAAAATAACAACGTTAATGTCTTCAATTTCAGGGAGGAGATTTAAACGAGAAAGTGGTGAAGAAGAAGAAGAAGAAGAAGGAAAAGATTATGTGATTGATGATGTTGGTGTCATTGACTTTAGTTAGTTTTTATTTGTAAATAAATGGAGGAGAGAGTGAAGGCATTCCTTAGGATTCTTTATGTTTTAAAAATAAAGATTGAAATGTATATGTTGAAAACCAAAAAGGTTTTGATACTCTGTCGGAATTTTTCTGATAAATAAATATGAGTTATTGTCTCAAATGTAAAAAGAAAACTAAATCTAAAAATATCTCTTATGTTAAAGCTAAAAATAATAGTTTATCAAAAAGGAATATGTCAAGTATGTGGCTCTAAAAAGTGCCAATTCATCTCTCCTAAAAGAGGAGGAGACATACAAAAGTTTCTGTCAGGAAGTAAATTTACAACAACTGGAATTCCAGGGGAATTACACCTTCCAGGGTATTCTTTCTGTGGTCCAGGAACAAACATGGATAAAAGATTAGATGAGGCTGACAATCCTAAACCTTGGTCTAAACCTACAAATAGGGTTGACGAAGTGTGTATGAAGCATGATATTGCTTATGGGAAAACCACTACGTTGACTGAAAAACATAAAGCCGACAGCGAAATGTTGTATAATTTGTCTTTGATACAAAATCCAACGTTGAGAGAGAAAGTTGATAGGTTTATTGTGAGAAATTTGATAAATGCTAAATTGAAACTTGGTCTTGGTTATTCCTCAAAAAACTATTAGGCTCTAATGATGTCATCAAGACTGAGGAGCTTTTGGCTGAAGAATTACACAAACCTATAATCACAAAGTTTAAAAGAAGGAAGGTTTATTCTAAATACACCGACCACATATGGTCCGCTGATTTAATTGAATTGAATAATGACAGGGGATACAGGTATGCTTTAACCGTTATTGATTTGAGGAGTAGATTTGCCTGGGTTGTCCCTTTAAAAAATAAAAGGGGTGATACTTTAATGTTAGCCTTTAAGCTAATATTTGATCGGGATAAAAGGAAACCAAAGAAGTTATGGACTGATGAGGGAACAGAGTTCTATAACAAAATATTCATGAAATTTCTTAAGGGGAAGGGTATTAAATTATACAGCACCTTTAATGAAGGAAAGGCAGTTGTTATTGAGCGTTTTAATCGTACTTTAAAAGAGAAATTATATAAAAAATTCACACAACTCGGTTCTCAAAAATGGGTGTATTTAATTCAGGATATTGTAGATAATTACAATAATACAGTTCATTCATCAACAAAATCAAAACCATCAGAAACATTTACAAAATTAGAATATGAAAAGGAGATTAATTTGAGAAAGCCCAAGTTTAAAGTTGGTGATATTGTAAGAATATACAAATGGAAAAGTCATTTTGAGAAAGGTTATACACAAAAATGGACTCGTGAATTATTTAAAATCATTGATGTAATGGATACAGTCCCTTGGACCTACAAATTATATGATTTAAATGGAGAAGAAATCTTGGGTTCATTTTACTCGCAAGAATTACAAAAAACACAAGTAAGCAGCTAATACCCTTGAAAATAATAAATAAATAAATAAAATGTAATGGGGATACGTTTTTAAATCTGTGAACCCCAAACACAGAATCACACAACTTTTTAGTTGGGGCTTAACTTTTGTGTGTGCATAATGGGGATACGTTTTTAAATCTGTGAACCCCAAACACAGAATCCCACAACTTTTCAGTTGGGGCTTAACTTTTGTGTGTGTATAATGGGGATACGTTTTTAAATCTGTGAACCCCAAACACAGAATCCCACAACTTTTTAGTTGGGGCTTAACTTTTGTGTGTGTATAATGGGGATACGTTTTTAAATCTGTGAACCCCAAACACAGAATCCCACAACTTTTTAGTTGGGGCTTAACTTTTGTGTGTGTATAATGGGGATACGTTTTTAAATCTGTGAACCCCAAACACAGAATCCCACAACTTTTCAGTTGGGGCTTAACTTTTGTGTGTGTATAATGGGGATACGTTTTTAAATCTGTGAACCCCAAACACAGAATCCCTCAACTTTCCAGTTGGGGCTTAACTTTTGTGTATGTGTGAGTGAGTCATAATAATATACAAACCCTAACCCAACCCCATCCCTAACCCAACCCCATCCCTAACCCAAACCCATCCCTAACCCAAACCCATCCCTAACCCAAACCCATCCCTAACCCAACCCCATCCCTAACCCAACCCATTCCTAACCCAACCCCATCCCTAACCCAACCCAATCCCTAACCCAACCCCATCCCTAACCCAACCCCATCCCTAACCCAACCCCATCCCTAACCCAACCCCATCCCTAACCCTCACATTCAAAATCCCAACCCTAACCCAACCCCATCCCTAACCCAACCCCAACCCATCCCTAACCCTCACATTCAAAATCCCAACCCTAACCCAATCCCATCCCTAACCCAACCCCAACCCTCACATTCAAAATCCCAACCCGAACCCAACCCCATCCCTAACCCAACCCCAACCCTAACCCTCACATTCAAAATCCCAACCCTAACCCAACCCCATCCCTAACCCAACCCCATCCCTAACCCTCACATTCAAAATCCCACCCAAACCCTAACATAATCTTTTTTTTCTTCTTTTTTAAAAATATGTATTTTTTTTTATTTTTTTTTTCCTCTTCTTCCAATTCTGTCTTTCAAGGCTTTCAAGTTTGAAGAAGTAGAAATGGGAAGAAAGAATTTTCCAGCATTTTCTTCCTCGAACTTTCTTGATATTGCTTAAATCAAGCGTCATTAAACAAAGAACATTGTTCATTGCTTTAGAATCCAAAGAGTCTCCAAGATGGACCCCACAGGTAGAGTCTCCAAAATAAAACCAACTTTCCAAGTTCCCAAGGTATAACCACATTCCTGTTGAGCCTCCAAGATAGGTATCACATTCCGAGTCATCAAAACAAAACCCCCATTCCGAGTCTCCAAAAATATAACCATCTTTCCAAGTCCCCAAGGTAGAACCACAATTTTCAGAAATATTTGGGGTTTCCGTGATAAGTCTCACATAGTATAATTGCGGACCATCAGGGAAAACTTCCCTTTCCCAATTTTTTAGGGTTTCTATGATGTGTCTCACATAGTATAACTGCGGACCATCAGGGAGAACTCTCCTTGCCCAATTTTTTAGGGTTTCTATGATGTGTCTCACATAGTATAACTGCGGACCATCAGGGAGAATTCCCATTTCACAATTTTTTAGGGTTTCTATGATGTGTCTCACATAGTATAACTGCGGACCATCAGGGAGAACTCCCCTTTCCCAATTTTCAGAAATTTGTGGGTCTCCAATGTATGACTTGTATTCTGGCTCATCAAGGTAGAACTTGTTCAGTGGGTTTTGTTTTGATAACTCACAACAAGTATCATCATGGTAAAACTCTTTTTCAGGATTTTGTGGATCTCCAAGGTATAACTCTTTGGCTGGGTCATCAAGGTAGAACTCGTTCTGGGGGTCTTGGTTGTTCAAAATGTCTTCAAACAAAAAAATAACTTCATCCCAAGTTGTGTTAAAAGCAGAATTTTCATTTCGTATCTCAGATACAATTTCCTGTGAAAGAAAATAACAATGTATTAATTTAATACAATATTTTTATTTGTATAAATCAAGCTCTATGAATATTAAAATAAACTTTGTTAACTCTTACATGAGTCTCATCTAAAAAAAAAAAAAAAAAAAAAATTAAATAAATAAATAAATAAATAAACAAACTTACCTCCATTGATAAGAGGTTCGAGTCCAGTTCATCAATCTGAAGGTTGAGTTCTACACAGGTAGTAGGACTCCAAGGAATAGCAAAGTTATCCCATTCCATTTCGGCATAGGAGTCCATTCTCAAGTGAAGCAGAAAGCGTGTTTGAAAAAGCCTGTGTGGTCGGTGCCTTTTATAAGAAGGGCTGGGTGTGTGTCATTTCCTGTGGAAATTCCCTGGGCGTGTCTTAACTGGAAATGATGTGATGGAAATTCCCTGAAAATGATGTAATGTTTTACCTGGAAATGATACAATGCTGAAGAGTTTATAAAGTGGGTGGGACTTAGCAAAAGTGGGCGGAGCTTAGCAAAGGGGGCGGGACATAGCAAAAAGTGGGCGGGGCTTAGTAAAAGGTGGGCGTGGCTTACCAAAAAGTGGGCGGGGTTTTTCAAAAAGTGGACGGAGCTTAACAAAAGGTGGGCAGAGCCTACCAAAAAGTGTGTGGCACTGGAGGCGCTCAAGCAAGAACATTGAGGGAGGTTTACCATTTTATCTTAGCTCAGTTAAAATATCTTAATAAAGAACCAAACTCAAACATATTTTTTGTTAATATATTAGATGGTGAAGAGAGTTGTAGGAGAATTAAATTATTTCCCACACATAAACAAATATTTGTAGGGTCGTTGTTTGAGTGGGTTATATTCACCAGATGATATTAAGAGTAAAAGGTTAAAAGGTTCATAAGGTCAGAAGGATCACAGGTGTTTAAGTGGTCTAATGAATAAGGATAACATGTCAAAAGGTTAGAAGGTTCGTAAAGAACAGGGTGAGAGAAATAGAGGTCTTTAGGGGCAATGAGGGAGGGAAAGAATTAATATGGAAGTGAATGGGTCAATGTTTGAGTGGGTCAAAGATTAATCTGCCAGATGATATGTAGAAGAAGGATGATAGGTCTATAAGAGAAAACAAATATTTGTAGTGTTTGAGTGGTCTAATGAACAACATTAAGGATAGGTACTACAGACAAAAGGTTCATAAAGATGAGGGTGGGAGAAATAGAGGTGTTTATGATTTTTGAAAAAGACAAGGGGGTAAATGACATTAGATAGGGATTTCCCATGTTAAACGGAGGTGTCCCAGAAGCAACATTATTACACTACTGATAATGCTGTGGATGTACTTGGTGCTCATGGTCACAAACTGTTCTGCAGAACGTTCATTCAGTAAAATGAAGTTCATCAAGAACAGACTCCATACTACAATGTGTCCTGATAGGCTCAGTCACCTGGCCTTGATGAGTATTGAATGTGACATTCTCAGAGAGATTGACTTCGACAAATTGAACCAAGACTTTGCAAGGATCAAGTCTCGTAAAGTGCCTGGTCTGTAAATATAGGTATTAGGTACTTTACTAGATCCTTATGATTGATCATGATTGACCTGCCTGCTTATTCACTATTCAGATTCTTTATGCTTGAAACATCGGAACTTTGTCGATTCTCATAAATTGATCATGATGTTTATAGATGTACATTCTTATTCAGATTATTTGTACTTGAAAAATATACTTTATGGATGACTGTAACTATGTCTTGTCACATTTTTAGTATTCTAAGTTAGGGTGGGCCTCCACTACTGAAGGCTGCCCAGGGGCCTCCACCTGTCTAAATCCGGCCCTGTCGACACATACGGTAATTACATCATTACAAAATATCTGTCAACCAATTATAACCCCTCAGCCCTTCAGCCTATCATGAGCAATCGCCGTATTAGAGAATGCAAAACCTCATCTGTTTGAGGATTCACAAAACAATTCGATAAGATCAGCGATTTACGCAGCTGGCAACCCCATAAATACTAATACGGATTTATTTATTGTGTGGAGGCGATTAGTAATTACGAGAAATGTTAAGCCGGAAGGAGTTCGTAAATATGGATAAGACACATTGACATGTACCATGGAGTTTAAAATGTAAAAGGTGGTTCTGAAAGTTACTTCTCGTGTTCTCACGACTCCAAGAACCACCTTTAGAGGCCATTTTTCCCCGCAGAGCAGGGGTTGGCCTTTTTCGGGCACCGTGGTCCCCTTTTTGAAGCAATGTTTTACAGCTGGAGGCCCTTCCTGCCACCAACCCTGTTGGTCGCCTCTTGCAACGCACAGGGAATATACCAGTGAGCTGGTACTCGATTTGCCGACCTCGGAAGGTATGACAGGCTGAGTCAACCCCCCTGGTGTTAATTCAGCGATCGACCGGGATTCGAACCCAGGATCCTCGGATCCCAAGCCGGCATCCTAACTGCTAATCCGGCACCCTAACTGCTAAGCCGGCACCCTAACCGCTAAGCCGACACCCTAACCGCTAAGCCGGCACCCTAACCGCTAAGTCGGCACCCTAACCGCTAATCCGGCACCCTACCCGCGAAGCCGACACCCTAACCGCTAAGCCGGCACCCTAACCGCTAAGCCGGCACCCTAACCGCTAAGCCGGCACCCTAACCGCTAAGCCGGCACCCTAACCGCTAAGCCGGCACCCTAACCGCTAAGCCGGCACCCTAACCGCCAATCCAGCACCCTAACCGCTAAGCCGACACCCTAACCGCTAAGCCGGCACCCTAACCGCTAAGCCGGCACCCTAACCGCTAAGCCGGCACCCTAACCGCTAAGCCGGCACCCTAACCGCTAAGCCGGCACCCTAACCGCTAAGCCGGCACCCTAACCACTAAGCCGGCACCCTAACCGCCAATCCGGCATCCTAACCGCTAATCCGGCACCCTAACTGCTAAGCCGACACCATAACCGCTAAGCCGGCACCCTAACCGCTAAGTCGGCACCCTAACCACTAATCCGACACCCTAACCGCTAAGCCGGCACCCTAACCGCTAAGCCGCACCCTAACCGCTAAGCCGGCACCCTAACCGCTAAGCCGGCACCCTAACCACTAAGCCGGCACCCTAACCGCCAATCCGGCACCCTAACCGCTAAGCCGACACCCTAACCGCTAAGCCGGCACCCTAACCGCTAAGCCGGCACCCTAACCGCTAAGCCGGCACCCTAACCGCTAAGCCGGCACCCTAACCGCTAAGCCGGCACCCTAACCGCTAAGCCGGCACCCTAACCGCTAAGCCGGCACCCTAACCGCTAAGCCGGCACCCTAACCGCCAATCCGGCATCCTAACCGCTAATCCGGCACCCTAACCGCTAATCCGGCACCCTAACTGCTAAGCCGACACCCTAACCGCTAAGCCGGCACCCTAACCGCTAATCCGGCACCCTAACCGCTAAGTCGGCACCCTAACCACTAAGCCGGCACCCTAACCACTAAGCCGGCACCCTAACCGCCAATCCGGCATCCTAACCGCTAATCCGGCACCCTAACTGCTAAGCCGACACCATAACCGCTAAGCCGGCACCCTAACCGCTAAGTCGGCACCCTAACCACTAATCCGACACCCTAACCGCTAAGCCGGCACCCTAACCGCTAAGCCGCACCCTAACCGCTAAGCCGGCACCCTAACCGCTAAGCCGGCACCCTAACCACTAAGCCGGCACCCTAACCGCCAATCCGGCACCCTAACCGCTAAGCCGACACCCTAACCGCTAAGCCGGCACCCTAACCGCTAAGCCGGCACCCTAACCGCTAAGCCGGCACCCTAACCGCTAAGCCGGCACCCTAACCGCTAAGCCGGCACCCTAACCGCTAAGCCGGCACCCTAACCGCTAAGCCGGCACCCTAACCGCTAAGCCGGCACCCTAACCGCCAATCCGGCATCCTAACCGCTAATCCGGCACCCTAACCGCTAATCCGGCACCCTAACTGCTAAGCCGACACCCTAACCGCTAAGCCGGCACCCTAACCGCTAATCCGGCACCCTAACCGCTAAGCCGGCACCCTAACCACTAAGCCGGCATCCTAACCGCTAAGCCGGCACCCTAACCGCTAAGTCGGCACCCTAACCGCTAAGCCGGCACCCTAACCGCTAAGCCGGCACCCTAACCGCTAAGCCGGCACCATAACCGCTAAGCCGGCACCCTAACCGCTAAGCCGGCACCCTAACCGCTAAGCCGGCACCCTAACCGCTAAGCCGGCACCATAACCGCTAAGCCGGCACCTTAACCGCTAAGCCGGCACCTTAACCGCTAAGCCGGCACCCTAACCGCTAAGCCGGCACCCTAACCGCTAAGCCGGCACCCTAACCGCTATGTCGGCTTAGCTAGAACAGCACCCAGTCGAGAGCAAACCTCTACCTGGTTGGCCATATCACTCAATGGTGAAGAATCACATAAAAATTCTACTAG
Source organism: Myxine glutinosa (assembly GCF_964187855.1). Classification (NCBI taxonomy): domain Eukaryota; kingdom Metazoa; phylum Chordata; class Myxini; order Myxiniformes; family Myxinidae; genus Myxine; species Myxine glutinosa. The sequence goes on along the minus strand of NC_136273.1, from coordinate 60,867,000 downwards.
CTGGATCCGGATCCGGATCTTCACCAAAATTGAATCGATTCTTCCTTGTCACAAACACAACCGGTCCAACAAGTTTCGTGCAAATCCGTCCACAACTTTTTGAGATATCCTGCTATGTATCGTTTTTGGCCCAATCTCCCAATGGTGAAGAATCACTTTAAAATTTAAATAATTCGCATATTCGAATCCATATTCAGATCTTCACCACAATCGAATAGATTAGTCCTTGTCACACACACAACAACTCCACCAGGTTTCGTCCGAATCCGTCCACAACATTTTGAGATATCCTACTATGCATCGTTTTTGGCCTGATCTCCCAATGGTGAACAATCACTTTTAGAATTCTAGTAGCCGGATCCGAATCCGGATCTTCACCAAAATATAATAATTTCGTCCTTGTGACATACGCTACATCTCTGCCAAATTTCGTACGAATCTGTCCACAACTGTTTGAGATATTTTGTTTTTGGAAGAAAACTTTTCCAACTAGAACGCCACTCAGTAGAGCGCATACTCCCGCCGTGGGTGGCCGCTGCTGAGCCCTAACTTCCAATGGTAAAAAAATTCCTGGATCCGGAATAATATCCTGAGCTTCACCAAAAACTATTCAATTCTTCCTTATCCCAAAAGCAATCGTCCCACCAACTTTCATCCAAATCCGTTCAGAACTTTTCCAGATATCTTGTTCACAAACGCACGAACACACGAACATACGGACACACACACATACGGACGGACACGATCGAATGCATTACTCCCTGGCGGGAGTAACAAGCTCTACTTCATGCGAGGCCTGCTGCTGGTGAGTCGATCCATGCATGTCTTTCTCTTCCAGAAGAGGGCGGAGCTTGGACTGTGCCCCGCCATTGCATGTCACTCTCCCAGCCGGTAAATGGGCGGAGCTTGGAGTGCGCATAAATAAAGAGCTCATACTGCTCACTCATTCTTCATTTAATTGATTCATTTATCTGCTTGCGGAACGCAAGCACAATCAACGAGCAAATAATAAGTCTTGGTGGTTAACACTGTGCTAAAACCCCCACAGGGAAATTCGAGTTTGGCAAGTTGATGACACCAACAAGTGACAATGGCAATAGCAAGTGTTAAAACAATACCTTGTTGTTCCTAACAAAGAAGCATCGTAACAATGACCTCAGTGATCCAAAAGTCACGCGGATATCTCGCACCACTACGACTCCCACCTTGTCAAGTCTCTGTTCGAGTTCCAGAGCTGAGATGAGTGAGGCCTGGCGGGTCTGCAGTGCCACAGAAAGGCCACTAGCCTGGCTGCAAACCTCTGCGCAGGCTGCTTCCAACCAATCAGCCGCATAGTGCGGCTCCGACACCAGGTGGTCACCCCTGAGGCCCAGAGCCGTTGCATGGTCAAGCCAATCCTTCACAAGAAGAAGAAACAAGGAGATTGGCAATTGTCGGTGTAAGGGGAAGTTTTTTCGTCCCACAAATAAATGTTAAAAACAAAACAAAATTTTGATTTCTTCAAACTGCCAACAGGATTAGAATAGCACCAGGCAATGCCAGGTACACATGATAGTAGGTGATAAAAACAGCATTATTAACTATTAGGATTAGGATTAAGGTTTTGTCACTCTTCACTACCTGGTTGAACATTGATTTCTAAAATAAATTATATAAAATCGAGGTCATGGAAGCCGAAGTGAGAAAGGGTGAAAAGGTAACGAAGCAACAGTGGGGGTAATGCTGCCACAGTTGTACAAAACTAGGGCATGCCCGTACTATATATAAGCTAGGACGTGCCCGTACGTGGGTGCCCGTTCCTTGCCAAAAAAAAAAAAAATTTGTGTAGGGGTGTGTGTGTGTGTAAACATCCTAGGGCGTGCCCGTACGTGGGTGCAAAAAAACATGCGTGCAAACAACAACAACAAAAAAAAACTTTGAAACCACGTGGCAGTAACGACCACAGAACCCCCCCCCCCTCTATTTACATGAATGGTTTGGTCCATTCGCAACGACCACAGAACCCCCCCCTCTATTTACATGCAATGGTTTGGTCCAAAGCGAACGGCTTGCGGTGTTTGGTAAAGAAATCGCCATAGCTCGGTAACTACTTGTCCGATTAATTTCAAACCTTGAAAAGGCACATCCTCGGGTCCCCAGCAATATACCTGGCAAGTTGCAAGTATATCGGACCCGTGGTTGTCGAGAAACAGCGGTCACAGACAAACATACATACATACATACAAACATACAAACATACAAACATACACACAGAGATTACTGGAATTATAGATAGACTAGGGCATGCCCGTACGTGGGTGCCCGTTCCTTGCCAAAAAAAAAAAAAAACGCTACCCGTACGCTCTACCCCGCCCGTACGCCCGTAAACAAAAAAAACAATGCTCTTCGCTTCCGCCCTTCGCTCTGACTGAATTGGGAGAAATAATGCGCATAAGAAATCGAGAAATTATTATTTTCTCCAGAAGAAATCGAATTACGAACCGTAATGGCGCACGCGCTGGGCTCGGCTCGCTCTCACATCGGCCACGCCTACGCAACAAAGCGTTCTGTGATTGGCTGCCGGAAGTGAAGTCTTCACTGTCCGGAAGGTCGCAAATCGCAGTTACGATGAATCGCAAATTAGTTTTAATTAGTTTTAAAACATAGTTTAACGGCAACATAGTTTTCCAACGTGAAATAAATGAATACGCTCTCAAATGTGCCGTCCGAGGCAGAGTCTGTTCGCCACGTTCGGCACACGTGATAGCTCGCTGCTCTCTGATTGGTTGAATCGTTTTTTGGACATAGCTCGGTAACTACTTGTCCGATTAATATGAAACCTTGAAAAGGCACATCCTCGGGTCCCCAGCAATATACCTGGCAAGTTTAAAGTATATCGGACCGGTAGTTGTCGAGAAACAGCGGTCACAGACAAACATACATACATACATACAAACATACAAACATACAAACATACAAACATACACACAGAGATTACTGGAATTATAGATAGATAAACAAGGGGATGAAGGAATGGGAAAAGAGGAGAAAAGAAAGCGTGAGAAATAGGAGGAAACATAGGAACCCTCAATGGGTTAGGAAGGGTTAATGGGGTAGAAACAATTATGGGAAGGGATGGTGGATCATACGAGATGGTAATGCACTTCTGATTTGATACCCGAGAGGGAAGAGTGGAATTGATCAGACTTTGGAAAACGGTTCCACAAACGGAATAAAACAGGAACAAAAACGTTTGTGTGCGGTAAGCGAGGACTTTAAGAGTTTAACCACGAGGAGGTTGGTTACTTGAAAAACACGTGAGTCTAAGAAGAGCTGGTGAGGGTCGGAGGACTGAGAGAATTCCAAGGGAGCTGTTCATAAAATGTGAAAAAGGCTGTTTTGGGATCAACTATATGAAATTGTGGATACAAATTTGCTCCTTCGTTTTTAGCCAGAAAACCGTGCTGTGCCTTCATATCTCTGGAGTGCACAGTGTGGTTGATCAGCACAAAAGCAGATATATATATATATATATATATATATATATATATATATATATATATATACAGTCACGTGAAAAGGTAAGTACACCCCATGTAAAGTTTTGACTTTTTCAACATATTTCAACATACAGCTATTTGATCTTCATTTCAACAATATTGATAGATAAAGGTGACATAATACAACAAATATCATGAAACATTTACATTTTGTAGTCCATTGTATAATTTAAATAAACATAAATGCAAATTTCGCATGTGCAAAAAGTAAGTACACCCTTGGCTCTAATAGGTGGTATTGCCCCCTTTGGCAGAAACAACCTCAAGTAGGCGTTTCTTATAACTGTCTACCAGTCTCTGACATCGACTGGGAGAAATTTTTGCCCACTCCTCCATGCAGAATTCTTTCAGCTGTGCGATGTTTGAGGGGTTTCTTGCATGCACAGCTCGTTTCAAATCCCCCCACAACATCTCGATGGGATTTAGATCCGGGCTTTGACTTGGCCATTCCAGAACCCTCCATTTCTTTCTTTTCAGCCATTCCTTGAAGGATTTACTGGTATGTTTAGGGTCATTGTCATGTTGCAAGGTCCACCTTCGGTTGAGCTTCAACTTTCCGACAGATGGCCTCACATTATCCTCAAGCACCCTCTGGTACAATGAAGAATTCATAGTGGATTCTATGATGGTGAGCTGCCCAGGCCCTGATGCAGCAAAGCTGCCCCAAACCATAATATTTCCACCACCATGCTTTACAGTTGGTATCAGGTTCTTGTGGTCAAATGCTGTCTTTGGTTTTCGCCAAACATGTCTTCTGGTACTGTGGCCAAATAGCTCTCCCTTTGACTCATTTGTCCAGAGCACATTGTTTCAGAAGTGCGGGTCTTTGCCTAGGTGTTCATTGGCAAACTTTAGTCTTGCCCTGATGTTCTTTCTGGACAGCAAAGGTTTCCTCCTGGCACACCTCCCATGTAGATCAAATTTGTGCAGCCTCTTTCTAATGGTAGACACGTGCACTTTGACATCAACAGTGGCCATCGCTACCTGTAGGTCCCATGATGACATTCTGGGGTTCTGAGAGACTTCTTTCAGCATCTTGCGGTCTGCTCTCGGGCTGAACTTGCTGGGGCGGCCTGGCCTGAACAAGTTGGCAATTGTTTAGAATCTGCTCCACTTGTAGAGGATCTTCCGGACCATCGAATGATTGATTTCAAATTGTTTGGAGATCTTTTTAAATCCCTTCCCAGACTCATAGGCATCTATAACCTTCTTTCTGAAGGCCTCAGAGAGCTCTTTTGATCTTGACATGGTGACGCCGCACACTTCAACAACAAAGGGCAAACCAAACGAAATGTCTGAGGTTTAAATAAGACAGGTTCCTCCAAGATCCTCTCTAGCAATGTTCTAATCATTTGCACCTGAGCTGGTGCACCTGATTCTAATTTTAGGTATTTGAAGTAGTGATAAATGTAGGGGTGTACTTACTTTTTCCACATGCGAAATTTGCATTTATGTTTATTTAAATTATACAATGGACTACAAAATGTAAATGTTTCATGATATTTGTTGTATTATATCACCTTTATCTATCAATATTGTTGAAATGAGGATCAAATAGCTGTATGTTGAAATATGTTGAAAAAGTCAAAACTTTACATGGGGTGTACTTACTTTTTCACGTGACTGTATATATATATATATATGTATATGAGATCGAGATTCTGCTTGTGTGATGGAGACCGAAGAGAAAACAATGTTCTTAACGCCCATCAACCATTTCCTTACTTGGCTCTTCTCCTGCAACGCCAAAAGCTCCCGAAGCGTACGCTCCGCGTGTGGCAGGCTCTCCCCATGCTCAGGCATGGATGCCAATCGTTCCTCCAGGCTGTTGAGTGATGATATCACCTGTCGACAATGCAGTGACATACCAAACTGGCCTAGGTCACGCTTTATCTACAGTCTTATTCCAACACCAACCACACTCTTAAAAAAACAAGAGATGATCCAATTACACTGGAGGCTTATCTTTATTGGAACCGAAGAGGGTCTAAAGTCGTAATGAAGCAAGTTGGTGAACCCTGTGCTTGATCCGCACGGCGAAATCAGAATCTGATTGGTGTATTGGCCTGAAGGCCTTTGCACAAGATACTGTGGGAACCTTAGGAAAGGACAGTTGGATTTGTTATATTTCGTAATAATGGCATGCTCCACAATATGGTACCTCCCCTGCTGGCTCTGTACTACTACTAATACAACTACTACTACTAGTACTACTACTACTACTACTACTATTATTATTATTACATATCAAGTCAGAAGGTGTAAGTACAGCCCATATGAACCAGCAATGGATGTTAAACTGGACGCCGGTATTAGTCGGTGGACATTAAAGATCCCACGTTATCCTTTGTGAAGATTAGTCGAGCTATCACCGGCACCCTGAACAAATTACAAATTCATACTCTAACCTACAAGGGGCACTGCGTCAGTGGAACAGCCACACTGCCAGCAAATGATGCTACCTGCAGCCACGTACTGCACAGGAAAGAAGAAGAACGGTTCCAGCATGCAATGGCAAAGTCTCTCCACATTGCACCTGAATGGTGGTCTTTAATCCAAGTCCGTAAGGATTCGAACCCAAGATAAAACAGGTCAGAGACGAGCAGACTCAAAACCGAGCGATATCACTCACTCATCCAACAATAATCTCAGAAAATGACTCCACTTCCCGTGACTCACCTCTCGATAGTCCTGCTGGAAGTGGCAGAGCCTTAGATTTTGCTCCAGCTTCATCTCATGGTGCTCCCAGAACTCATCAAAAGCGGCCTCTGCTTCGTGCAGCTGCACGAGGAGTCTGCATTCGCCATATTAGAAACACAACGTGAGTGAACACAGCACATTACCAAATAGCTTCTATCTTTCTACATTGTCTTACATTGACTAAAAACGGAGATGGAATTCAACAGTGCTTTAACCCTTAACAGAGCTTCAGAAGTTTGCCTAATCAGGGCCTGAAACCCTTCCATCACCTCTCCACTGTAGAAACATTATCTGCTGCATCTCCAGACTCGTCTTCGGTGCCGTGTTCCTGAGTGATGGAGGCCAGTAGCATGTGACCTCTACCCACAGCCTCACTCATCTCCTCCTATCAACAAGAAGATGAAGAATAAAGTTAAGGACATGAAGAGCTAGCAATTGCTTGTACCAAGTAACATGTGACTTCCCGTAATTTGAGGGCACTTTATTTAATTATTTTTCTGTCTTACATAAGTTTTTTTGTGCCCAAATCAAGTCGCCCTTAGGGCGTTAAGTTATTAAATACAATATGTGGACTGGCATGCACAGACCAGATGAGGTGAGACAACCAGATACCCCTCCCTCTCTGAAGATCACTGGTGAACCTGCTAGATTTTAACCGACAATCCAATAGTGCACATGTTATTTCTTATGAAACTGAGTTCTCATGGATAATAACTCAAATTTAAACTTGGTTAAAAAGAGAATAAAAACCTTAACCACCCCCACCCATTTTCATCTCCCCTCAAACCTTTAGCCTGTTTCGTTTCTCAGCATGTGTTTCCAACAGCCCCTCTGCCCCCAAAACATTAGCCGGTGTCCCTGTTTCTGCCAGGTCTGCTCCAAATGCCGCCAACAGTTGGGCTGTGCCTTTCACCGTAACAGCAAATGCCTCCACCTCCTAAACTCGCACACACCGATCAGCATCATAACACAATTTCCAACAGTATAACAAACTAACATTTCCATCCTGCTTGTGAGGTTTAAATGCAATGGGACCATGCATGTGCAGGACGTGTGCCGAGCGTGCAGCATGCACTACCCACCGTTCGTTCGTTGAGCCAACGCTCATGTGAGTAGGAGAGTGACCCGCCCAGCTCCGGGGTCAGTTGCGCAATGTCCACATGCTCACTTAAATCTGACAGAGAACCCAACATGACGAGCTGCAGCATGGAAAAAGAGGAATCATTGCTGTAGGTACGAGTACAGCACCTGGCTAGAAAAAAATCAGGAGAGATCCAGGAATACCTACCTAGGTCCCACTTAATGAGGATTTGCTACCTAAGAAAAGGATCAATGACCAGTCCCAACGTTTGGCATGAGAGAAGGAAAGAATAGAACTAGGACTACCACATGTAAAGTAATGACTAAATCAACCTTGAGATGCACTTGGACTCATTCGACTGGAAAAAGATGAGGATCAGATTTGCATGAATGGTCTATGACAAGCCGAGGTAAATTGAAGTACAGCCAACAGGGTAAAGTCAGCCAGAGGTTGATCCTCAAGGTATCGAAACTAAACCTCCGAATGATGATGCAGAAACCGATTTGAAGGGTTTTGTGTTTTTGGTTCAACTCGGAGTAGAGATTTGCTTCTACCTGCTCACCAGCTCCCAAAACATTACCTGGCATCCTCGTCTCTTCCTTACTAAAATAACTATAAGAAGGACTATAATTATTTTAGTAAGGACAACACTTAGCAAATAACTATAAGAAGCAAACCCAAAACTGCAGATAAGTAAAAATGCCTATCATCAGTGGCCATATTACAAAAGTACCCAAACTATCGGTAACAATAGATGTCTCGTGTCCCGCATACCGGTGCCCTCATATTGCGCTCAGCGCCGAGAAGGCGGCATGCCAGCGTCGCAAGTGGACGCAGCGAGAACGTGGCAGGGGGCAGCAGCAGGACCCCCCGCACATCGGCTGCACAGCAGGTCTGCACAAAGGGTCGCATTATTAGCATAATAATTGCCATTCGACGTCGTTCCCAGAAGTATATCCCATTCCACTAGTGTATCGCATTCTTTTTTTCATTCATATATCTTGTCCTATACTTGATATAAACTATCCACATTTATATTTACAATGAACAAGAAGTGTCGGAAGCAGGACAGCGTGCCTAGCTCTAGCTACTGGGTCTGCCAAATGCTTTGACTCACCAAAGGATTGTGGGTAAAACAACTCACCGAGAGGCGAGATAGCACAGTGCGAACATCCCCCCATCTCCCTCCTCGACTGTCAATAAGCAGCGTGAACCCCCACTCAGCTTTCGCCAGGCTGCACCACATCACAACATGACAACACAATGTAACGAGATGAAACGCTATGCAACACTACGCAACACTACACAACATTACACAACATGGTGCAACAGTATGCAATGTTATACTACGCAACACGATGCAATACTATGGAACATGATGCAATACTATGCAACACAATGCAATACTATGGAACATGATGCAATACCATGCAACACGATGCAATACTATGCAACACGATGCAATACTACGCAACACGATGCAATACTACGCAACACGATGCAATACTATGCAACACGATACAATACTACGCAACACGATGCAATACTACGCAACACTATGCAACACTACGCAACACGATGCAATACAACGCAACACGATGCAATACTACGCAACACAATGCAATACTATGCAAAACGATGCAATACTATGCAACACGATGCAATACTACGCAACGCGATGCAATACTATGCAACACGTTGCAATACTACGCAACATGATACAATACTACGCAACACGATGCAATACTACGCAACACGATGCAATACTATGCAACACGATGCAATACTATGCAACACGATGCAATACTACGCAACACGATGCAATACTACGCAACATGATGCAATACTACGCAACACAATGCAATACTACACAAAACGATGCAATGCTACGCAACACGATGCAATGCTACGCAACACGATGCAATACTACGCAACATGATGCAATACTATGCAACACAATGCAATACTACACAAAACGATGCAATGCTACGCAACACGATGCAATGCTACGCAACACGATGCAATACTATGCAACACGATGCAATGCTACACAACACGATGCAATCCTACACAACATGATGCAACTCTTTGCAACACGATGCATTGCTATACAACACAATGCAACTCTTTGCAACAAACCACACAACCAGCAACACAATATGCTCCAGCAAAACAAAGCAATGCAAGTGTGCAACACAGAGATAATAGCTTAAGTGGGATAATTTCGTAGGGGAGGACATACACAAGACAAATGACAAAACACCTGAACGACAGAATTAATCTAAATATATAAATGGAACAAAAACTGTACTTTAATGCAAAGAAAAGAAACTCTTTACAACTTTTTAAATCAATACCTAATCACATTAATACTGTGATTGAAAACTTCTAGGACTATTGTTGCCATTATGTTACTATATTGTTATTTTTATTTATTATTATTATATAGATTATTATTATTATCGCTGCTGTTGTTTAAAGCAGTATGCTAAGACAATGCATTCCTCAATAACTCACGTACTCAAGTTCAGAAAGTATTCAGACCCCTTTAATTTTTTCACATTTTGTTATGTTGCAGCCTTATGCTGAAATCGTTTAAATTCATTTTTTCCCTCATCAATCTACACTCAATACCCCATAATGACAAAGAGAAAACAGGATTTTAGAAAGTTTTGCAAATTTATTAAAAAGAAAAAACTGAAATATCACATTGACATAAGTATTCAGACCCTTTGCCATAATACTTAAAATTTAGCTCAGGTGCCTCCCATTTCTCTTGATCAACTTTGAGATGTTTCTACACCTTGATTGGAGTCCACCTGTGGTAAATTCAATTGATTGGACATGATTTTGAAAGGCACACACCTGTCTATATAAGGTCTCACAGCTGACAATGCATATCAGAGCAAAAACCAAGCCATGAGGTCGAAGGAACTGCCTGCAGAGCTCAAAGACAGGATTGTGTCGAGGCACAGATCTGGGGAAGCCGACAAAAAAATTTCTGCCGCATTGAAGGTTCCCAAGAGCACAGTGGCCTCCATAATTCTTAAATGGAAGAAGTTTGGAACAACCAGGACTCTTCCAAGAGCTGGCCGCCCGGCCAAAATGAGGAATCGGGTGAGAAGGGCCTTGGTAAGAGAGGTGACCAATAACCCGATGGTCACTCTGGCTGAGCTCCAGGGATCCTGTGTGGAGATGGGAGAAACTTCCAGAAGGACAACCATCACTGCAACACTCCACCGATCTGGGCTTTATGACAGAGTGGCCAGACGGAAGCCTCTCCTCAGTGAAAGACACATGAAAGCCCGCTTGGAGTTTGCAAAAAAGCACCTAAAGGACTCTCAGACTGTGAGAAACAAGATTCTGTGGTCTGACGAAACCAAGATTGAACTGTTTGGCCTCAATTCTAAGCGTCATGTCTGGAGGAAACCAGGCACCGCTCATCACCTGCCCAATACCATCCCAACGGTGAAGCATGGTGGTGGAAGCATCATGCTGTGGAGGTGTTGTTCAGCAGCAGGGACTGGGGGACTGGTCAGGGTTGAGGGAACAATGAACGGAGCAAAGTACAGAGATATCCTTAATGAAAACCTGAAACTGAGCGCTCAGGACCTCAGACTGTGGTGAAGGTTCACCTTCCAATAGGACATTGACCCTAAGCACACAGCCAAGACAATGCAGGAATGGCTTAGTGACAACTCTGTGAAGGAAGGTCCTTGAGTGGCCCAGCCAGAGCCCTGACTTGAACCCAATCGAACATCTCTGGAGAGACCTGAAAATGGCTGTCCACCGACGGTCCCCATCCAATCTGACAGAGCATGAGAGGATCTGCAGAGAAGAATGGCGGAAAATCCCCAAATCCAGGTGTGCAAAGCTTGTCGCGTCATACCCAAGAAGACTCGAGGCTGTAATCGCTGCCAAAGGTGCTTCAACTAAGTACTGAGTTAAGGGTCTGAATAGTTATGTCAATGTGATATTTCATTTTTTTATTTTTAATACATTTGCAAAACTTTCTAAAATCCTGTTTTCTCTTTGTCATTATGGAGTATTGGGGTATTGAGTGTAGATTGATGAGGGAAAAAATGAATTTAAACAATTTCAGCATAAGGCTGCAACATAAAATATGAAAAAAGCGAAGGGGTCTGAATACTTTCTGAATGCACTGTATATATGGGAAAAAATTCCACAAGCACACGAGCACCGTAATCAGAGCAGATCATGAGCGATGCCACACTCTCCAGAGCGCCAGTGCTGCCACCGCAGTTTCGTTGGCTCGGATTACAATCCTAGACAGGTCACCACTCCGACACAGGAATCAGGGCATCAATTTGTCATTTGTTCATGGTGCCGCCGATAGCTCACCTACTCTACGCGTAGAACACCACGAGATCTTCAACATCTACCAACTAATGCCAGCAGATGGGACTCCGGGTTTAACGTCCATCCGTGGGACGGCACACACATTGAGGCCTCGCACGGCCTGTGAAACACTGATAAGCCATCCTGCCAGTCCAGTGCAACATAAGAGATATAAGAGATGTAATACAAACCTCGTACAGTAAGTACATCACAGGTACAGTATAAACTTGCGGAGCAAACAAATAGTGCCATTACGTCGAGTTCCGTCTGCTGCACAGATAACAACCGTGGTGTAGACATCATGGTTCATTTGCAGACAAATGCCAAAAAGCACAATTTACAGTTTGTCCAATGTCGCTCATGATTTTCCAACCTCAAGTAATTTCTCACAAAGGCAGGTGGATGATGAAGCTAAGGAAAAAGTCCAATGTAAGGTAAATATGAGACGAGGGGGTCATATAGACCTAACCTACTGCAAGGAGATGAACTATCCGGTACCTAAGGTCAGAATTTACTCTAACATCTCGCACCAGAGAGAGGATGAATGTTGTGCGGAAACTGACAAGAAAAATGCATTTACCTGCTTCGATGTTCAAGTGAGATCCTCTAATTAATGAAGGGATCTCTCAATGGCATCAGAGCAGCAACCAATCGTCACTATTTCAACTAAACCTCGACAAGAGTGCGGGATTCAAACTTGCGTCACTGGCGCATCGACGCAGAAGCAAAAGCTCCCCAGTTTGCATCTTGAAATATCAAAATCTGTGAGTAAATACGAGGCAGGAACAACTGTAGCCAAGTCAAAGTCATCAGCAGACCCCCATGTTCAAACAATGACGTCGGGTACGCAGGTGACGTCAAAATCGCATCGTCGGCACGCAAACCATACTTGTAGAATTTACATCAAATTTCAAAGATTTCCTCGTATTATTCCCATCCAAATGTTTCAAAAACTCCAGACAAGTTCATTTCTGATGTTGTTCAAATGTCAGAAGTTTGGCAATGTTGTGAAATCCCCTGCGTTGTTCTTCGAGCAACTTAGTTCCTCAAGGCCCAAACCACAAGGGGACCTAAGACCGTGGATGATGAGTCCTACTTCAGAAGAAGGTCCGAATTCCGCGAACACCACAGTCTTGTCTCCACTCGGCCCTTCTTCAGCACGGTCTCACCGACCAACCACGCAGTGAGCCTTCCGCACATCTCAGAGCCGCAACGCCTGACAAACGAAGAAATGCAGTAAAACAGCAATTTGTGTGAGATCCATTATTATATTCAGCATCTTCAGTTCAAAGATATTCCCTCCAGAGGCTTCTGGCTTTCTTCCGTTATATTCCTCCACCCAGTATAGTTCCCCCGATCTTCTTTCAACTCTTCCTTCTTCCAGGCCAGCGAATGTGGATCTCCTAAAATTGTTTCCTCCTCTTGGTTCATAATTGTGGTTCAACGACCAAGGATGTCCGTGCGCCACGTCCCGGCTCCTCGCACAAACGTCATCTTCTCCATGTTTGTAAGCAAAATGGAGATCCACGGGGATTCATCGTCTCAGATGAGGCTTTGGGAAGTCAAAATCAAAAGGATGATGTTTAAGGGCGTCGGAGAAACAGAGATCGAGAGAAGAGCTGGAGATGAAGAGAGAGAGAAGAGCTGGTGATGAAGAGAGAGAGAAGAGCTGGAGATGAAGAGAGAGAGAAGAGCTGGTGATGAAGAGAGAGAGAAGAGCTGGAGATGAAGAGAGAGAGAAGAGCTGGAGATGAAGAGAGAGAGAAGAGCTGGAGATGAAGAGAGAGAAGAGCTGGTGATGAAGAGAGAGAGAAGAGCTGGAGATGAAGAGAGAGAGAAGAGCTGGCGATGCAATGACGCGCAAAGGGGGGCTGTGGTTTAGGGTTGAGGAGGGGGGAAGATTAACCACTGAACTTCCAAGACTGCTCCGACCATACCTACAATAATGTGGAATGAACATTCCTCAAATAAATTCAACAAATCCACTCGCAAACTCGTTTTGTACAACATTATCATTGTTTTATAGATAAAATAAAGTCTATGGATGAAACAGAGGAATAACAAACAGGTATTATGAAATAACTATAATACTATACAGTGTGACTAGTATTATTATATCTCTGTATATGCGAACAAAGACAATTTCCCAAAAGTTCCAATTTAATGAAAATTGAACCCTGTGTTATTGTCTTGTGTCATTCACAAGAGAAATAATAATAACAGTAATTATCATTAACATCACAACACATCATGTTTAATATCATTTTAACACACCGAGCAAGGGTTAAAACTGAGAGAGACGCAAAGAAAGAGGGGAAGGGTTGACAATATTGTCAAGACTAACCAATCATAAGGAAGAGGGCATGATGAGGAGGAAGACTACCCGTGATTGACCTTGGCAGACGGCTGTGTCGAGGATTTACAAAACAGATTTCATTCATTAAACAAAAACAATCCACCGGTGGATGGTCCTTGACCAATTTTACTACCAACTATTTACTGATGGTAGAAAATGGTTACTTACACCTGGGGATTGCACGGGCATTACAGTTAGATTTCCCGATACCTCATAGCATTGAGCAAGACACTAAAAAAAACACCGTAGGAGACCATGGTGAATCTACCAAACAGTGCGCAGGTTTTCCAATCTGGGCATTAAAACGGTTAAAGGAGTGGTGTTGGTGGAGGGGAGGGGGAGGAGCTAGCTGGAGGAGAGGTTGCGTGCACAGTTGAATGCTAATATTATCAGGGCCTGTAGTGCGACAGCTAAGCCTACCTTATTCACTTTGAGACATAGTTTCTCATATACGCAAGTACATTTGAGGTTTGGGGTCCATAGGACATGTTACTGAGGACACTGCACTGGAATTCACAAGGAACTCTGATGCACGATGAGGCCATTTGGCCCATCAATCCTGTGCTACATTTACTCCATATTAATTCAGTCTTACAGTTTATCAACTTATATTCACATGGGGGGAGGGGTGTAATTACTGGGTAGGGAGAAATGGAAGTAAAAACAGTGGGGCAAGCACAGACATCACCATGATGTGTGTGTATGTAGATAAATGTTTATACATGTATATATACATGTATATATACATATATATATATATATATATATATATATATATATATATATATATATATATATATATATTATATATATATATATATATATATATATATATATATATATATATATATATATATATATATATATATATATATATATATATATATATATATATATATATACACAGTATACAGTGCATTCAGAAAGTATTCAGACCCCTTCACTTTTTTCACATTTTGTTATGATGCAGCCTTATGCTGAAATCGTTTAAATTCATTTTTTCCCTCATCAATCTACACTCAATACTCCATAATGACAAAGAGAAAACAGGATTTTAGAAAGTTTTGCAAATTTATTAAAAAGAAAAAACTGAAATATCACATTGACATAAGTATTCATACCCTTAACTCAGTACTGAGTTGAAGCACCTTTGGCAGCGATTACAGCCTCGAGTCTTCTTGGGTATGACGCGACAAGCGTTGCACACCTGGATTTGAGGATTTTCCGCCATTCTTCTCTGCAGATCCTCTCATGCTCTGTCAGGTTGGATGGGGACCGTCGGTGGACAGCCATTTTCAGGTCTCTCCAGAGATGTCCGATTGGGTTCAAGTCAGGGCTCTGGCTGGGCCACTCAAGGACCTTCACAGAGTTGTCCCAAAGCCACTGCTGCGCTGTCTTGGCTGTGTGCTTCGGGTCATTGTCCTGTTGGAAGGTGAACCTTCGGCCCAGTCTGAGGTCCTGAGCGCTCTGTTTCAGATTTTCATTAAGGAAATCTCTGTACTTTGCTCCGTTCATTGTTCCCTCAACCCTGACCAGTCCCCCAGTCCCTGCTGCTGAAAAACACCCCCACAGCATGATGCTGCCACCACCATGCTTCACCATTGGGATGGTATTGGGCAGGTGATGAGCGGTGCCTGGTTTCCTTCAGACATGACGCTTAGAATTGAGGCCAAACAGTTCAATCTTGGTTTCTTCAGACCACAGAATCTTGTTTCTCACAGTCTGAGAGTCCTTTAGGTGCTTTTTTGCAAACTCCAAGCGGGCTTTCATGTGTCTTTTACTGAGGAGAGGCTTCCGTCTGGCCACTCTGCCATAAAGCGCAGATCGGTGGAGTGTTGCAGTGATGGTTGTCCTTCTGGAAGTTTCTCCCATCTCCACACAGGACCTCTGGAGCTCAGCCAGAGTGACCATCGGGTTCTTGGTCACCTCTATTTCTAAGGCCCTTCTCCCCCGATTGCTCAGTTTGGCCGGGCGGCCAGCTCTTGGAAGAGTCCTGGTTGTTCCAAATTTCTTCCATTTAAGTATTATGGAGGCCATTGTGCTCTTGGGAACCTTCAATGCAGAAGAAATTTTTTTGTCGGCTTCCCCAGATCTGTGCCTCGACACAATCCTGTCTCTGAGCTCTGCAGGCCGTTCCTTCGACCTCATGGCTTGGTTTTTGCTCTGATATGGATTGTCAGCTGTGAGACCTTATATAGACAGGGTGTGTCTTTCCAAATCATGTCCAATCAATTGAATTTACCACAGGTGGACTCCAATCAAGGTGAAGAAACATCTCAAAGATGATCAAGAGAAATGCGAGGCACCTGAGCTAAATTTCAAGTGTCATAGCAAAGGGTATGAATACTTATGTAAATGTGATATTTCAGTTTTTTCCTTTTAATAAATTTGCAAAACTTTCTAAAATCCTGTTTTCTCTTTGTCATTATGGGGTATTGAGTGTAGATTGATGAGGGAAAAAATGAATTTAAGCGATTTCAGCATGAGGCTGCAACATAACAAAATGTGAAAAAAGTGAAGGGGTCTGAATACTTTCTGAATGCACTGTAAGGGGCAGTTTAATGACAAAATTAAAACTCAGGTTTAAGTGAGTACATTGCATCTTCAAATGCAGATCTCTTTAAGCATTTATAATCAACGAGGGGAGACGCCTTTCAAAATGCCGGGTGCACAAAACTGAATACAACACAGAGGATTACAATAAATACAAAGTTATGGATTCCGTCCATTGAAATATTTGCAATAAATAATACAGTCCAATAAATGAGACTTTCCCTGTGGAGGACTAGAGGTGAGGGGAGCAATTAGTGATATCTACAGTGCCCATAGAAAGTGTACACCCCCTTTTCAAAATTTTCACCTTTTGTTGCCTTATAGTCTGGAATTAACTTGCAATAAATCTGACTTTTTCCACCTTTATTTACACATCGTAACCCACAACTTCCAAGTGAAAAACAAATTCTACAAATTTCAGAAATTTAATTGAAAATACAAAACTAGAATATCTTCATTGGATAAGTGTCCACCCCCCCCCCCCCGACCCCCCACTCTCCCCCTTAGACTAGCAATTGTAAATTAGCTCAGGTGTAACCGATCACCTTCAAAATCACACACCAAGTTAATTGATCTCCACCTGTGTTAAATTGTAGTGATTATGATTATTTCAGAATTAAATTAGTTGTTCCTGTAGATTTCCTCTGCTGGGTAGTGTATTTCACAGCAAAGGCTCAAGCATAAGCACCAAGGAGCTTTCAAAATTCCTCCAGGATAAAGTTGTGGAAAGGCACAGATTAGGGGATGGGTATAAAAATATTTCAAACACCGTGAATATCCCTTGGAGCACAATCAAGACAATCATTAAGAAGAGGAAGGCGTATGGTACCACCAAGACCCTGCCAAGATCAGGCCGTCCCTCCAAACTGAATGACCAAGCAAGGAGGAGACTGATCAAAGAGGCCAACAAGAGGTCAATGGCAACTTTGAAAGAGCTACAGGCCTTTGTGGCAAAGACTGGTCACTGTGTGCATGTGACAACAATATCCCAAGCACTCCACAATTCTAACCTGTACAGTAGGGTGGCAAGAAGGAAACCATTACTCAAAAAAGCCCACCTTGAGTCCCATTTGAGGTGTGCAAAAAACCACTCCGGAGATTCTGAAGCCATGCGGCAAAACGTTTTGTGGTTTGCCGAAACTTTATGGCCTAACTGCAAAACGTTACGTTTGGCACAAACCCAACACAGCACATCACCCAAAGAACACCACCCCTACTGTGGAGCATGGTGGTGGCAGCATCATGTTATGGGGATGTTTCTCATCAGCAGGGACTGGGGCACTTGTCAGGATAGAAGGGAAAATGGATGGAGCAAAATGCAGAAGAATCCTGGAGGAAAACCTGCTGCCCTCTGCAAGAAAGCTGAAATTTGGATGGAAGTTCACCTTTCAGCATGACGACCCAAAGCATACAGCCAAAGCTACAGTGGAGTGGCTAAGGAACAAAAATAGAAATGTCCTTGAGTGGCCCAGTCAGAGCCCCGACCTAAATCCAATCGAAAATCGGTTGTATGACTTGAAGATTGCTGTCCATCAACGCTCCACACACAACTTTACTAAGCTTGAACAGTTTTGTACAGAAGAATGGGCAAATATTGGCCAATCAAGGTGTGCAAAGTTGCTAGAGACCTATCCCAACAGACTCACAGCTGTAATTTTTGCCAAAGGTGCTTCCACCAAGTTTTAACTCAGGGGAGTGGACACTTATCCAACCAAGATATCCTGGTTTTGTATTTTTTATTAATTTTCTGAAACTTGCGGGATTTGTTTTTCACTTGGAAGTTGTGGAATACGATTTGTAAATAAAGGTGGAAAAGTTCTGATTTTATGCAATTTAATTCAGGCTATAAGGCAACACAAGGTGAAAAATTTGAAAGGGGGTGTGGACTTTCAATAGGCACTGTGCATACATATATTGACCAAGCTATAAACTGTCATCCTGGTGTTTCACAGGCAGGGCAAGGCATATCAATGTGTGTGCTGTCCCAAGGATGGATGTTAAACTGGAGTCCCATCTACCTGCAATCGTTGGTGGACAATAAATATTCCACGCTGCCTTTCGTGAAGAGTAGGCGAGTTATCGCCGGCACCTTGAACAAATGACAAATTCCTGCCCTGACTACTTACTTGAATGTCAGGCCAGGACAGCTGCTTCATGAAAGACTTGGGCCAAAAACCTCCTCCGGCCAACCCCACAAGACCATAAGACTAATTGTGGCCGTTAAATAAAGAAGAAGAACCTACAGGGCACTGCATCAGTGGCCCGTATCAGTGGCACAGCTATGCTCCCAGAAATATGGGAACCAGCACCCACAGGCTGTTAGTGATAATATCCTATTTAAATGTGTTACTAGGTTTGAGACCTTTGCGATTGCCTGAAGCTATGGCAGAATGTACTGAGTCGTCTGCAGGTGGTGCCACTCCATGCTTTGTCGATGTCTTTTAAGTGCCCGCAGGGAGACTTGGGGTAAGCAAATAATATTCAGTGTTTACCCTGCCGTGTGCACGCCTCATCCTAGAATGCCCAGAGACATTCCAGGACTGTCCATAGCTGATTATTTACCGTGGACGGGTCTTGGAGTGTCGCACATCCATGCCATCTCCTTGGAAACTGACACATGGACCTACAGGGTTCACGCTAATTGTCCAAAACGATTGGATTCAACAACGATTGGATTGTTTGAGTGGAAATTTCAATCATTTCTGTTTCTTTTTGCCAACTGCATTCCCTTTGTTTTGCTACAAAAGCATTTGTGAGGGTGTTCTTGTTACATTCTACATCACAATGTAACGATTGTTGAGACTATGAGACAGTTCATACATCTGGGAGGTTTCCTGAGAGCACGTAAAGGAGATGGAGTTGCAGTACAGTATGTAAGGTTTGTGTGTTTTGTATGGCATTCAATGTTTGTACATTGTAGTACGGTGTGTAATGTTTGTACATTGTAGTACGGTGTGTAATGTTTGTGTGTTGTAGTATGGTGTGTAATGTTTGTGTGTTGTAGTACGGTGTGTAGTGTTTGTGTGTTGTAGTACGGTGTGTAATGTTTGTGTGTTTTAGTATGGTGTGTAATGTTTGTGTGTTGTAGTACGGTGTGTAATGTTTGTGTGTTGTAGTACGGTGTGTAATGTTTGTGTGTTGTAGTACGGTGTGTAATGTTTGTGTGTTGTAGTACGGTGTGTAATGTTTGTGTGTTGTAGTATGGTGTGTAATGTTTGTGTGTTGTAGTACGGTGGGTAATGTTTGTATGTTGTAGTAGGGTGTGTAATGTTTGTGTGTTGTAGTACAGTGTGTAATGTTTGTGTTGTGGTACAGTGTGTAATGTTTGTGTGTTGTAGTACGGTGTGTAATGTTTGTGTGTTGTCGTACAGTGTGTAATGTTTGTGTGTTGTAGTATGGTGTGTAATGCTTGTGTGTTGTAATATGGTGTGTAATGTTTGTGTGTTGTAGTATGGTGTGTAATGTTTGTGTGTTGTAGTATGGTGTGTTTTGTATGGCATGTAATATCTGTGAGTTGTAGTATGGTATGTAATGTTTGTGTGTTGTAGAAGGGTGTGTAATGTTTGTACATGGTAGCACTGTGTGTAATGTTTGTGTGTTGTTGTACGGTGTGTAATGTTTGTGTGTTGTAGCACTGCGTGTAATGTTTGTGTGTTGTTGTACGGTGTGTAATGTTTGTGTGTTGTGGTACGGTGTGTAATGTTTGTACGTTGTAGTACGGTGTGTAATG
This sequence comes from Myxine glutinosa, assembly GCF_964187855.1. Classification (NCBI taxonomy): domain Eukaryota; kingdom Metazoa; phylum Chordata; class Myxini; order Myxiniformes; family Myxinidae; genus Myxine; species Myxine glutinosa. Next base: position 60,846,682 of record NC_136273.1, on the reverse strand, counting down.
TTTGTACATTGTAGTACGGTGTGTAATGTTTGTACATTCTAGTGCCGTATGTAATACGATAATGTGTTTGTGTAAAATGTGGGTCTAAGCGAGATCGATGAAGGTTGATTCGATCAATTTGCCAAATATCGATGAGCAGGTTTAATGATATTCAATATAAATGGCTGGGGAGGCTTTCCATTCAACACCGACTTGAAGTTTGTCAGCGACTCTTCTCCTTTCTTTGATTACCCTCTTCACACAATCTCAACCCTGCCTTATGTGTTACAAAATCTCCCGAATGGAACCGACCCATCTCCAAATACTTTAGGAAGAGCAATCTTTTTGGATTTGCCTAAATCTCCATGGAATTTTGAACCCAAAGGGAAGACAGCCCTCTACGATCAAATGGAAGATTACGTACCTAGGGATACTGGAGAGATATGTAAGGACTGTGTGGAAGTCTTCACTCGACTCAGTAGAGGCTTCTGTTGTATAGGGGAAGGTTATGATCAAGCTGCCAGATCGACTCTTCCCACCTGAAGCACACAAAAAACACACACAACACAAAGCAAACACACCAGTAGTAGCACAAATTCCAGGCGTCACCTCATCTAACTATATGGTCTGAAATATTTTCCAATAAACAGCCCGATATGACACTTTCCTGAACAAGGAGAATAATGAAGTCTTTACCACTCAAACTGACAAACCTGCCTATCCCAAACAGACTCATATTCATCTGATATCATCTGTTATTTGTAAAGTTATTTATTGGGATTTGCAACCGGAGAAGATAAATCAATAACAAACTAGAACGACACTCGGTAGAGCGCGTACCTCCGACAGGCTGAACAGTTTGTTTTGTATCCCACTGATAGGTCAGATCTGGATTCAGACCGGAACCAGAATCTAATCGGTTCTTCTTGTGACCTACCCAACTCACACACCAAGTATTGTCATAAAGCGTCCACAACTTTTTGAGATGTCATGCTATATATCGTTTTGGCCCTATCAATGGTGAAGAATCACCTAAAAAAACTTTATTTAAATTCTACTATTCAGATCCGGATCTTCAACAAAATCTAATCAATTCGTCGTTGTCACACACCAAAGCTGTCTTCCAAGTTTCATCCAAATCTGTTCTTAACCTTTTGAGATATCTTGCTCACAGACAAACAAACAAATAAACAGAAAGACGGGTGAAAAGATAGTGCAAAGCACTAAGTCTGGCAGAAACCAAGCACGGCTCATCAACCATCTAACATGAACCCTTCCGTGAAGCATAGTGGTGGCAGCATCATGCTATGGGGATGCTTTTCAGCGGGAGGGACTGAGAGACTTGTAAGGGTTGAGGGAACAATGAATGGAGCCAAATACTGGCAAATTCTTGACAAGAACCTGCTTCAGAGTACAAAGGACCTGAGACTGCAGCGAACATTTACGTTGCATCAGGACAATGACCCCAAGCATACAGCCAAAGCAACACTGGAATAGTTGCAGAACAAGAATGTGAAAGTCCTTGAGTTGCCCAGCCAAAGCCCAGACTTGAATTCCATTGAGAATCTGTGGAAAGACTTGAAGATTGCTATTCACCATCACTCCCCATTCAACTTTACAGAGCCTCAGCAAATCTGCAAGGAAGAATGGGAGAAAATCCCCAAATCCAGATTTGCAAAACTATACAGACATACCCAAGAAGACTGGAAGCTGTAATCACTGCCAAAGGCGCTTCTACGAAGTATTGACTCAGGGGGCTGAATACTTATGTAAGTTAGATATTTTTTATTTCGTTTTCAATAAAAAATGGAAAGAAAATTCCAAAAACACATTTTCACTTTGTCATTATGGGATACTTTTGTGTAGAACGGTGACAAAAAATCTCAATTTAATCAATTTTAAATTCAGGCTGTAACACAACAAAATGCGAAAAAGTCAAGGGGTGTGAATACTTTCTGAAGGCACTGTACGTAACCACCAATGCAAAGGCCTAAATGTCGCAAAATATACCAAGGTTGGTATTTAACTGCAATAACAGAGAACATGCTCCACCATGTGGCAACCCCTGCTAGTACCACAGTGGTTGGTAGTTTGATTCGATTGAGAGCTGGGATCAAATCCAGATCTGGACAGTTACATGGCAAGCACTTTCCAACCTGATTGAAAACATCCTGTTTTTCAGATGAGGCTCTTTGAGGCATGAGCAAATATTGTCCTTTTCCTGTTGATATAAATTGCCTACTAATTACTTCCTTTTCTCAGGGTCCGCATTTGGAAAGGTCAGACCACTTAAAATGGAACACTCTATCCATACCTGGTACAACTAACCTAACTGATTGACAGTTTCACTTGTATTTCTGAACTGGTAGTTTCTTATCACTTTACGAATATCAAAAGTGGGTAAGAAACATCGATTTGATGGAACAACAAACTCCATTCAGCTTTCTAACCAAGTTCCATAATTGTGAGTCAATTTACTTCTGCTTTCACTCATCGTCAGACCGCAGGTACTGCAGGTGCTTTTTGATTCTGTTCAATTACTAAATGTGGGTGGACATGATGATGCGGACACTCCGCATACACAACGTATCAAATTGTGGGCAACAATTTTTTTTTTTTTACCATTGATCTAAGGCTCATGGAGGAGCTTATACACAACACACAGTATACTTTAGTATACTTTACTGTGAATTACAAGGACATTAGCAGCCGATGGACAAAAACATTTCGTATATGTAAGAATTCGAACTTGAGTTCCATCGTACATCATGAGCTGATGGTTTAGATGGGGATGCTAAACAAGCAATCTCGTTTCCTCCGCCACTGAAGGTGGACAGAGGTTATGCTTTCACTTCTGTCTGTCTGTCTGTCTGTCTGTCTGTGAGTCTTGTAAAAACACCCAATGGGGGAATGAAAATTTATTTTTCCACCTGGCCTAGTTACCCCCTCCTGCACAGTGATCCTGTGAAGAGGTGTCCTCGTTTCAGGACTATGTGAATGTTCTGCCACTTTTTCCTCCTCTTCTTTTTCTTTGTAGCCCTTCACATGTAGTGGCTCTCAGCCATGTTTCGGGCAAATTTCAATACAAAAATACAAATAAATCTCCCAAGTAATAAAAATTGTTAACCTTTTTCCAGCTTAACCACAAATCTCATATCCATTACCTCATGTTCTCTACATCCTGATTTCCAACCATGCACTTTTTACATCTGTTACTACCAGTCACTATACCCAGACTTCCCTCAACTCCACTGTATTTATAATGACACCACCTTTATCAAGACACACACTGAATATAATTTCACCCTACTCCCTTACCACAACTCCCACAGGGCCATTTACCACTCTCCTTCATTTCTCCTTCCTCTCCACCCTCAATCCTCAGTTTCGTCTTACCTAGATTCACCCTCAATTCTAAAAAAAACATCTCCTTTACATATAATTCTATTTTTGCTGTTAAGACGAAGCAATCTGCATATAATAGTTCCCATGGGGATGCTACCTTCACCTCTTTGTAAGTTCTTCTAGAACTAGTACAGAAGCAAGGGACTCAACACTGATCCTTGATGTAAACCTACTTTCACTTTGAATGACTCAGTACATCCTCCACCAGCTGTTACCCCGCGCAAGTAAAGCGAAAAGCAATGTTAAGCAATTGGTTAATGTCCATCCGTCTTGTCAGTATATGATCGAGGAACCACAAGCCTCCATCTCCTAAACCGTCAATCAATGTCGTCTTATTACTGTGTATACAACTGCTTCCGTAGCGCTGGGTTTTTTCATACAATGTAGAGGAAAACCTATTGTTTCTATGCTGAATTTTTATTCTTCTTCCTCCCCTTTTTTTCATGTCGGAAAACTTTCAAATCAATGTTCTCAACAAATGTTGGTCCGATTGACACGAAATTTTCACCAAGTGATTGGCTAGACATGTATAATTTTTACTGCGAATTATGATGTTATATGTCACGTGGTATGGGTGCCATCTTGAAAAAAAAAAACCTTAAAATTTTCCCCTCTACGTATATCTCCGAAACGGCTCAATGGAAAAATTTTAGTCATGGCTCATTCTATAGAACTTTGCAATGGGACCAAAAAATGTTTATTTAGGATATTAAAAGTGCTAACGTTACAAGGTTAGAATTCGACAAATAGAACCCTTGATGCCATGAATATGATATATTTTTTACATGGCCTAAGTGAAAAAAAAAAAAGAGAATCCAAAAAATTTCGACCTCATACATCACATGGTTTGGCCGCCTTATTGTATTTTGTGAACAACACTAAAACCCCTTTTTCTCTGAAACGGCTGAACAGATCGAGGCCAACCATGGCAGGCATAATCGCATACCCATGACGAACAAGATGTTCTCGGGTAATGACGTCATACGTCACATGGTTTGGGAGTTATAACTTTTTGAAGGATAAACCTTTAAAACCTACCTCCTCCCTCATTTTTAAAATCATATTGAGTGGAAACTTCACACATATGTTCCCCATGTCTGAGTGCTAAAAACACCTTTTGGAATTCGCGATCGGGCACATGGTTTGTCAGCGATAAGTTATTCAACGGGAATCTTAAAAACCTTGTATCTATTGAATTGCTTCATTGATCGACGTGAACCTTTAAAGGAATATAGTAGGTGTCAAGTGAAACAAGTGTTTAAAATTTCAACATGATTGGTTGTTTGGTTTCGCAGCCATAAATAATTGAAGGGAATTTTTTTATATCATTATCTTGAACCGCTTGATTGATCAACGTGAAACTTTAAAAGAATGTAGATGTCGTCAAGTCGAACAAGTGTTTAAATTTTCAACATGATTGGTTGTTCAGTCTGGAAGGTAGCAGTTGTTATTGTGTGAAGAAGAAGAAACTCTACATTTATCATCTGCAGTGCAGACATTTCAGTGTAGCTTTAATTATGATGAAAGTGGGGTTGTATGAAAGCAACGTTGTATGAAAGTGGGGTTGTATGAAAGTGGGGTTGTATGAAAGCAACGTTGTATGAAAGTGGGGTTGTATGAAAGTGGGGTTGTATGAAAGCAACGTTGTATGAAAGTGGGGTTGTATGAAAGCGGGGTTGTATGAAAGCGGGGATGTATCAAAGCGGGGTTGTATCAAAGTGGGGTTGTATCAAAGCGTGTCCAATGAAAGCGTGTCCAATGAAAGCGTGTCCAATGAAAGCGTGTCCAATGAAAGCGGGGTTGTATGAAAGTGGGAAGGCGGAGGAAACCGGTCATCACTGCCAGCAGTTATAAAGTGGCAGTTCTAGTTACTGATGTTCTTGGCCACTTATATAATGACACAACTACCCTCACCAAATCCTTGCCAGGTTTTGGCTTAACATTTGAGGAGGATGGCTTAAGATCTTCGGGTTCTTGAATTGGATCTCCCATCATGGCATTGAAATAAGACCAGGTGGGCTGACTCAGCCTGTCATCATTCTGAGGTTAGCAAAATGAGTACCAGATTACTAGTTACAGGAGGCACTGCATCAGCAGCACTCCCAGGAAAGTGATGCAACCAAGCAGCCAAAGGCTGCATACAAAACAAAAACAACACCACAACAACTTATGGAAGTAGTCTTTCTATTCTTTTCCTTTTTTTTTGACCCATCATTGCCGTGGTGCACCGTTGGGTTCATTTTTGCTACAGCTTAAAACATCAATCTTCTTCTTGATCTTAATCGGGTGATCGAGCTTGGGTGGGGTACCCAGTGCTGCCCAGGACAAAACTACATCGGGGTTGCAGTACTTGTTGTGCATTGAAAATGTTGAAATCTTGTAAATATTTCCGTGTGTGTGTGTGTGTGTGTGTGTTTGTGTGTTTGTTTGTGTGTTTGTACGTTACCCTCTCACGCCCGAACCGTAGCACTTGGAGGTCCCACGTTTTTGGAGTAGGTACTTCAGAATCTGGGCAAGATTATACGCTACCACACGTTGACATTGAAGTCCGTTTTGAGACCACCAAAGGCCGCTCTAAAGTGAATATTGGGATGTGGGGTCTGGTAGTACTGCTGCCGGCCCAAAGGCAAAATGTAACCACCATGAGGCCAATAACTTCATAACTTTTCAATTGCCAACACGTCCTGAAACAACCGCCGGCAAATTCTCACCCAAATTCTCATTATCTCGAAACTTCCAAAACTTTCTGTTCCAACTTTCCTACAACTAGCACACCAACACCCTCTTTAACCTCTTCCCCCTCCATCTCGTCTCCTGCACACACATATATGATGTGTGTGCAGAAGTGTATATGATGTGTGTGCAGGACACACATATATGACGTCTGCCTTTCTTCTTAACATTTCCACCACTTTCCGCCTTTTCCCCACTCATTGTCCCCACATTAGCTGGAGCAACTCTAAACACTAGCTCCGCTACCTTATTTGCCCTATGCACCTGTGTTCATAAAAGGGCCTGTATGAACAGTATCCTGTTGTTTGCCGTAATAACGATTACTATGGTAACCAAGTCAATTTCCCCTGGTTTTTCCACTTTCTGTTTGATGTCGACAGGTGGAACTGCCCACGGAATCCCATCCATTCATTACTGCCATAATAAAAAATGTAGAGGACCAATGACCTGAAGCTCACCTGGGTAGCTGCCCCAGTACGAGGATAAATTACGGTTTTACTAAAACAACGTCTTTACCATGATGTGGGATCTCATGTTATCATTCTAACTTATGTTACCACAGTTTTACTGCTGTATATTAAAATGATACACCATACCTGAGAGATAGGCAACCCTTCTAGCCAGCAAGGTGCGTATTTGAAAGGCGAGCAGCGGACGTAATCCCGGCTGGAGCAGCTCCTCTGATGGGGAAGCAAGGGAAAAGGGAGAATACAATTCAGTTATTTCAAATGAGGAAATCATCATTTTATACATTTGAGACACGACAATTAAGCTTCAGTTTGAACACCAAACTCATACAATGTGCGATAGGAATAAAAAGATACAACCGAAGAACGTCCAACAACAAAAGGGAAAGTTTCTGCAACCATTCGATTCCAGGAACGTTCCATAAAAGGTTATCATTTTCCATAAAAGGTTATCATATATAATATCATATATTATATATGTGAAGGGCGGAATTGGGCTTGGGAGGGGGTCAAAATAAATTGAGAATAGGAAGGTGAGACGTGAGAATTTGGAAGAAGAAAATAAAAAAGGGGGGAGAGGTTGTATGTTCTAAAGAAGATGGAATAAAAGGTTACGAGGAAAAGGAGTATTGGGAGGAGAGGGTGGTGTATGGAACAAGCAAGCCGAGAAAGAGATGGGAGGGAAAGGGGGAAGAGGTGCAGAGCGGATGGTTACAACTCAGTTAAAAACAGGGGGGAGCATTCTCATTCTTCCATGATCCTAGATTTGTTGTATACAAAGTACATAAAGAAATTCGCAAATTTTTTTTTCATACATTTGTGAACAGACCCTCGAGCATACGAGGGAACATCTATTTATTACATACACAATATGATGGAACTTTGACTCCTCCAGAATACTTGCCCCCTCCGTACTCCTAGCTCCCCTCAAGACTTTTCCCTTCTTCCTAAAATCCTCCCCCCTCCCCTTTCCCTTTCCCTTTCCCTTTCATCCTCCCTTCTCCTCATTTTCTCTATTTTAATTTATTACGTGAGCCCTTACTCACGACCCCTCCACCCCAACACCCCAGTCCATATACGTAATAAATAGATGTCCTTTTGAGTTGTCCCTCATATCTATTGTTCATATAATTTTGGGAAGATTAAACTGCAGCTTAAGGTGAGGATGGTGAGGAAAGACAAACTTACTGTGTTTATCAAATACCACCTGGTAATGTTTATCTGTTTGATCGGTCTCACTTTCTTCGTCTTTTCAGGTACCGGACATGGTGTAAATATTTCCTTACCAAAAGGTACTTTACCAACCAGGTACCATGAAAGCTTACTTCATTGTATGGACAATGTGATGCTATTTAATAAGGTGAAAAATACATTCGATTTTTACTCTCATGTAGAAAAACGATGATTAATATGACGCCATGATATATTAAAATGTCATAACTAATGCACTATATGATTTATCGATCATGTTAGAATAAATCATTGATTGATATCGACACAACAACACATTGCACTGTACGTTTCCTGATACACTATATCCGGTACTCCAACAAAGATAACCCAAAAATAAACAAATATAAATATAAAAACGTAAATATAAATTAAGATGTAAATAAAATTTTAAATAAAATATAAATTAAAATATAAATAAAATGAATAAATATATCTAGAAAAAGAAAGAAATGAAAAAAAAAATACATATATGAATACAAATAAAAGTATTAAATGAAAATATGGACAGGAAGTAGAACGTCACTCAGTTGAGCCCACACCTCCACCAGGCTGAACAGGTTACATTTTGTATCCTACAGAAAGGTCAGATCTGGATCGGACATGAACCAAAATCGAATCGGATTGTTCTTGTCACTTACCCAACTCATCCACTAATTTTTGTCATAAGCCGTCCACAACTTTTTTTAAATATCGTGCTGCGCATCGTGTTTGGCCCGATCTCTCAATGGTGAAGAATCTCTTGTATTTTTAAAAAACTCTTGTATCCGGATCTTCACCAAAATGATATCAATTCTTCCTTGTCACACACCCAACCTGTCCACCAAATTTCGTCCGAATCCGTCCTCAACCTTTTCAGATATCCTGCTCACAGACAAACAGACAGACAGGGGTGAAAACATAACCTGCGTCCACCTTCAGTGGTGGAGGTATAAATTACACACTTATGAGTTATGACATCTGAGTCACAACCATATACGTATATATATGGTGGACTATTCAGCTCAAGACAATGTAACCTTCCGACGTCGAACCGAGGATATTTACATGAACCAGATGGACCGCGTGCTTCGGCATGCGTCACCCCCTGCTGGCACCGCACAACATGGGCGCTTTCGTGGTGGACCCTCACTAACGGCGACGAGCGCTCCTACAAGATTACCCGGATACGGGCGGGATACCCCGTTTTACCCCAAGCACACATGATAACGATGGTACAGGTACAGGTACAGTAGTAGTATAGAAACACAATGGGCGATGATGACCAGGTTGGCAGCGAGACCCGGCCAAGCGGTCCTTTAAATCGGGATCGCTCTCAGTTCATGCCGAGTGCCGATGACATTGCCCGCGGTCACCGCACTCGATGCACACACTCACACAATCATTCTCCCTCCTCGCACACTCACCCACACCGTCGGTCACGTTGCTCAGAGCTCTCGCCAGAGCCTCCGCCGCCATGTCCCACGTATGTTGCGCATTGCGCGCGCTCAGCACGTCCAGGTACCAATGGCTCTTCTCTACCTGCCCGGACCGTCTCTCTGCTACGATCCGTGTCCACGCGCCGGTCCTGCCCCACAATTCGTCCACCTGTCTATTCCGACCATACGGGTCACGCGCAGAGGATGCTGTCCGAGCCACGCCTGGCAGCCGTTGCCATCTGATGTCATCGACATCTGATGCCTGTTGCCATGGTAATTCGTTCATATCCCGGTTGGTCGTGAGTAGTGACGTCATTCTGATACCACCACTCCTTTGGGCTTCTGACGTCATATTGGGCAGAGTCAGCTATACCTTTGTGGTTGTTGTGAAATATTACGATAAAGGAAACCCGGTAACTTAAAGACGAGTTTATAACTTAAGGCAAAATTAACAATAACAACGTTGTTCTCACGTCGAGAACCTTTTCAATCCTCCAAAACCGTTCCCGCGCTTTTTCGCGTGTCACGTGACATGACCAGATTACATCGCTTGATGGGATTAGAGAACGTGACCACAGATCTGGGATGAAAGGTCTTACAACCAGGTGGTACTTCTTTTTCTCGCCGGATCGGTAATACCTGCGACGTTAAAATCATCACGATCACAATAATCATTGTTCTCGATATTTCACCAAAGTGGGGTTTAATTTGGTAAAGTTTAAACGACAGACACGAGAATCCCCACGATGATCGTTCAAGTTCTGCGAACAAGATGCTCACAATAGTTCAAAAAAAAAAAAAGTATGTATGAATGAATGAATGAATGAATAAACCATTTACTCCTCCGATCCCATAACCTCACTGAGATTTATTGGGGCCCCGTGTCGGTTTCCACCGAAGAATGGACCGGATGGTGTTCACCTCTCGGGGACAGGTGCCGACGGTCCCTCGACTTCGTCAAAGGATGCTCATGTGGCGGAACCAGCGATCAATGGCAGCAGGTGGGACAGCCGGCTTAGCTTCCACCCGATGGACATCCTGTCAGGACTAGTGATGCATCTCCTGCCTGCCAAACACCAATCCGACACCTTATAATCATGTCGGAATCGAACCCAAACTAGACAACGTATAGGCTGTGCCGACCTACATACTTACTAATGACCTATACAACAGCACTCAGGAGAGGGCACGTACCTCCACCTGGTTGTCCATATCACTCAATGGTGAAGAATCACTTTAAAATTTCTACGAGCCGGATCCGGATCTTCACCAAAATTGAGTCGATTCGTCCTCGTCACTTATACAACCTGTCCAACAAGTTTCGTCCAAATCCATCAATAACGTTTTGAGATATCCTGCTGTATGTTAGTTTTAGACCTATCTCCCAAATGGTGAAGGATCACTTTAAAAAATTAAATAATTCTCATATCTGAATCCATATTCAGATCTTCACAAAATTTGAATCGATTCGTCCTTGTCAGACTCACAACCTGTCCACCAATTTTCGTCCAAATCCATCCATACCTTTTTGAGATATCCTGCTATGTATCGTTTTTGGCCATATCTCCAATGGTGAAGAATCACTTTAAAAATTAAATAATTCTCATATCCGAATCCATATTCAGATCCTCACCAACATCGAATCTATTTTGTCGGTGTCACATACACTACATCTCTGAAAGATTTCGTCCGAATCCGTCCACAACTTTTTGAGATATTTTGTTCACAAACGGACGGACAAACGGACAAACAGACAGACAGGGTTGAAAACATAACCTCCATCCGCCCTTGGTGACGGAGGTAAAGATATAGAAGGAGGTGGTGCAGTGCCAGCAGAGGGTGATGCATGTCGAAGCACGCGGTCCTGCGGAGAGCACGTCAATTTGCTTGTCCCGTGTATATTCATGAGTTCGTGAGTTCGTAGAAAGATCCTCGGGTGGAGATCGGAAGGTTACATTGTCTTCAGGAGAATTGTCCAATATATATATATATATATATATATATATGGTTGTGACTCAGATGTCATAAGTGGAGCAGAACATGTACAGGTGGACAATATACACAGGTATATCTAATATAAAAAGCTCTTTCTAACCACTGACTGAATCAACACAACAACAACAGGCATTTTAAGGCCATTTTCCCTGCAAGAGCGGGGGTTAGCCACTGAATCACTCAGTCAGGTGAGCCACCTGACTGACTCACTGACTGATACTAATGTTCGGTACCTTCCGGGTGTCGTGGAAAGCTGTTATTTGGCGTGCCAATGGATATCGAAGCCGGTACACCGGAAAAAAATCCCTGAACTGTCGTAAAGCGTCCGTAAATGAACATTTATGTAAAAAACCGTAAACGCGTCTGTTTTAAAAAAAAACCTCAATCGATATATAAAAATTGAAAATTGTAATTATTATAATTGTTAGTTCCAATATACAAGTATCATGTGTGTGTGTGTGTTTTTGTATGTATATATTGTTACGGTCCGCGGTTAAGGATGTAATGTTTGCCGAGCGGAGCCGGAGGCACCGCGACCTAACAGTTTCCCCGATTCACCCGATTCACTCGAACGTTGGCCGTATCGCGCCACAGATATTCAATGAGGGAAAAGACAAAGACGACGGATGTGAAGAAAAGGAATAAGAAGACGAAGCAAAGGTTGAAAATACTACTAAATTTATTTACTATGTACAGGCTCAAAATAACCAAGGAGAAGGAAAGATAATAAAATAATATACAGAAGCTTTTAGAGACACAGTGAAAATTACTAGCTTATACAAACTTAATTAATACCCAGGACAGAACAAACGAAGACGACTCACACGGGGAATGATGATAGGAATGGTGGAGGTGGATGGCTTGGAGTTGTATTGTGCAGCATGATCGGCGCGTTGGGCAGCCGCCGTTCCTTCGCGGCCCTGCTCCAAACTGCCGTCCAGGCTCCAAGCGGCTGTCGAGTGTTGTTGCTGCTGTGGACGCTGCTGCTGGCGAGCAAGGCGACGAATAGCAGGCTTTGTGCTTCCCTGGATGATCTCCTTTGAACAAGAATCACTGCTGGATGATCTCCCTTCTCTCTCTCGGACCCCGCAACCCAGCTCTTTTCTTTGCACCTCACCACGCAGCTCAGCCTTGGACCTCACAACTCAGCTCTCTCTTGGACCCTTTTACTCAGCTCTCCTCTGACGACCCAGCTCTTTTCTTTGCACCTCACCACGCAGCTCAGCCCTGGTCACTCTTGCGCGCGCTTTTATAGTGCCTCCGGCGATTAAGCCGCCGGCCTTCAGGACACGCCCATCGGTGTGCTCACCTCGGCCCTGGTTGGTCGCACGACCCTCTGGCTCCGCCCTTGATGACGACGGGCGGGCACGCCTTTCTTCCCCGACCCTGCCTCGTGGCCAATGGCGGCAATTGTAGTTGGCAATGCGAATGGCAATTGACGAAAGGGGAAATGGAGGTTTTGGGAATGGGAATCTATCTATTTCACTTGGTGCAATGGAGTGTCATTCTAATGGAAGACAAGGCCTTACCCTAAAACACATAATAAGGATATAAACTACTGAACAAGGGTATTATAGTGTCCTTCAATGGATGCTTTATGGAATTAACTACCAGGACGCCCTTTTTACCTTTACACAACTCTGGAGGCAGGAGGGGCCATATTCAAGCAATATTACACAATCAAAAAAATACAATCCTCATATACGCAACACTGCACCCTCCTCCTCTTAGGCACCACCCGGGCCTACAACTTTAATTTAGTGTGACACGTAGGTGTAGTTCCCTCTACTTTTAACCTGACCCTGAGTGCGACAGTTTTAAAACATAGATAAATATGTCCCGCTGCTCCATTGCACCCTACCTAACAGACTCACGCCCACAGTTAACCGAATTGCGGAATGGTCTTCAAACTATACATTGACGGTGGGGAGCATTATTTACACTGACGTTACTTTATTTACAAAACGCAACCCAGGACCTGTGATTGTTCTTTCTGGGGGGGAGACAGTCTGCTCTGCATCGACGCACCATGAAAGCACCCAAAACGCACCAACACACCCTCAAGCACCAATCGGTGCACAGTCATCAGTGTTCAATGCATAAAATAAATCGACAACCCCTAACCCTGCAGGTGGTCTCTTGCTCTTCGGCTCCCTCTGCTGGCTATTTGCTCTCTTCCAGATGTTGTCATTTTCTTTCATTTTCTTACTGGCGGCCTATTTGAACCGAAAATGAAATGCACCCAACGTGTCCATTTTTATTTATTTTATTTATGGCCCACAGGGCCGACTAGTGTGGTTCACCTGTGGGGCATCGGTGCCCTGTGATCAAGGTCCGCCAGCAAGATTTCGGGCCCTCATGGCCGGTTCCAGCAGAGGGGCCATGCCCCAACCCATGGGGTCCATCAGTGGTGCTCGGCCACAGACATGTGGTCCATAATGTGGTGCATCGATGCAGACAGCTGGTTCTGGGAGTTCCGGGCGCACAATGGCGGACTCACGCACGCTCCCCTCGGTGCCCAGTGGCGCACACGTCCTCATGTGGGAGACAAAAGGGGGGAAGACAGATGAGCGAGGGGTAAGGTCACAAGGGTACACATCAACAAAGGCAATGCAAGGCGAAGTGCGTACGGAGAGCGAAGTGAGAAAGCTCGTCCCTACAGTACGTCACCCCCCCATGTCACCTACACTACCCTTGCCCTTACCCCATATGTACAAAATCTACACATTTACAAATCCGTCGCTACCGTCACATCTTCCCCCTATACCAAATTCGTCTTCACTCCCTCTACTTCAAAATTTGCCATCACCCAATTCATCATCAATCCTCATAAGGAGGAAGAAATGGAACACAAAGCACAATGTCACACCCACGTCATGATGCATCTCACATTCCAAACATTTGCATCAAAAATAATCAAACAACCTGGCATGGTGTAGAGGTACGTCATCTCAGGTGAGTGGATGTAGATGGTGCGAGGAGACTTCAATCCTAACTATCCTCTAAATGACTTTAACACGCTTTACACTACCCGGGGTCTTTCCCTGCCAATCCATTGGCCAACTTACACGATGGGTTCTAAAAACCAATTCCCATTGACCAAACTGTGGTGCTTCTCAATTTGGGGTCTCACTCCCCCGATTCATCTCCCGGTGCCCTTGCACAATTTCTGGGCTGAGACGTGCAGCTCTCCCAGCAGGTCTACCCACCTGCACACCTCCACCACTGTAGTTGCCACCCGAGCTTACCTGCTCCTTAACCTAACCTATCTACTGGGGAAGGCCCCTCCTGGCTCTGTCACCCCACTCGGTGCCCTCTGGCACTGGGCTACCCGGGTCCGTCCTCCGGATCCTCGGGCCCCATCCACAACAATTACCGGCTCCCAGAGCCCACCTGCGGCCTCACCTGGCCGACATCCTCACAGTGGTGGAGTGCCCAAACCAACTACACACACTAACAGGCTACACGCACAGCCATTTCCACAACACTAATGCACCCATCCAAATACCATTCTCTCACCCGCACCACAGATGCCAATATCCAACCACAATTTACCTGTACCCTCTACCTAACACTTACACTACCCGCCCCAGGTATTCGTGATGGGGGTCCACTCTTCCCCCATTCACGCCTTCGCACCATCCACTCCACTCCATAGTTTCCACCATGCTCACTCCATGACCATCCATTCCAATACTCCATATATTCCACACTCCATTTATTCCACACAACCATTCCCCATACACCTGTCGTTGCACACCTGTGCAATCACACCTGGTGCCACCTGCACCCTCCTTCCTTCCTGGACCATTTGGTCAACACAACACACATCACTATCACTCACTCATACACTGCTCCACACACCTGTTCAGTTGCACACCTGTGCAATCACACCTTTGTAACCATTCACACGGCATCATCTAATCTACCTGGTGCCCTGCTAACTTAGTGCTCCCCGTCTTCCCTTTAAACTAAGCACATGCCACGTCATTATCATCCACTCTAATCTACCTGCGTCCCCACTACAGGTATCAGTCACTACCTAACCTTAACGTTACCTAAGGTCATCTTCTAGGTCCCTACACATTATCCAAACCCTCCCTCGGCGAGCTTACACTGCCATAAACCCCATAAATCTAGTGCTCCTTTGCCCCCCGCTGTGAGGGATGGTGGATTGGCCATCCCATCACATGGGGCATCTCATACTATAAATTTTGCTCGTCCAATTTCCACAAATCAAAAATTTGTCAATTAGCGCCAATTCTACTCACTTTTCTAAATTTCGGATCAAAAACACTATTACTATCATCATCATCACAGTCTGCTATATCCTAGCCTCGGTGCGTAATCACATCATTAAACTCGGCTTCGCAAAGCCGAGCAATGAATTCGGGTGGTTTGGTCGCCTGCAGGTTGAATCCGTCCGGCTTTCGGTTCAAGGGAGGTGGTTTGGTCGGGCCGAGATTCCACGCACCATCTCGGCGCATCTCGGTACCGACCTTGCAGTCCCGGGCCCGATGGCGCAATCTCCCCCGGTCGGAACCCCGTCCCCGCCAGGGGGCACCGTTCCGCTTCTTCCCACTCGCCCTTGAACCGGACTGGTCGCCTCGCCCGACAAGGCCCGGACTCGACCGTGCGGGGCGGGGCCAAGCCCGAATCGGCAACGACGCTTCGAAGAGAAGCGACGCAGTATCGATCCGCGCCGGGCCTCGCATCCAACAAAGGGCTCCTCGCACCGAGTGCTCGCATCGGCTATCCGTCGCTCTAACCGCTAACCCGGTTACCGTCGATGCTTCACCGACATGCTCACACGCATACGCTACCCCTTTCACCCTCACCGAGCTCGGTGCTCCAACGCCGTCCGTACATTCCACCAACGCACTCCCTGTTACACACCACACATCTCGTGCACACTCGCTGTTCGCACACTCCCCTGCCACCTGCAAACTCTTTATTTGGTTAGTGAGCACATAATCATGATTTGAACACAGACCTTGCACATACTCCATCACTTCCTCCCTTATCTCCTTTTTAGTTTCCCTCCGTCTCTTCTTAATTTCACTCACCCCTTCTTCCACCTCCTCTAATTTTTCCTTTACCTCCTTCATCTCCCTGTGCGCCCCCTCTATCTCTTCCTCTAACGCCACTTTAACCGTTTCTATGTGCGTCCTCACCTCTCGGTCCTTCGTCTCCATTACTTCTGTCACCTCTTCCAACTTCTTCGTCAACCCCTCATGTACCATCTGACATTCCTTCTGTGTCGCTATTAATTCGTTCTTAATGTCTTTTTGTGTCGCTTTTAACCCCCCGATTATTGCAGTGTTCTTTTCCACTTGGTCCACTAGTTCCTTTTGTCCCACTGTCAGCTGTTCTACTCCCCTCGTCAGACCCTCTATGCCCCCTTGTAACCTCGCCGTATTATTCATCACTTCTTTCTCCATACGCTTTTCACCTCACTTTACCTCCTCGCGTACCCCCGAGACCTCCTCACTTACACCTCGTCGTATCTCCTCTTTCATCTCCTCCCTCTCTTTTGTAGATGCCACCCTCATCTGTCCCAATTCATCCCTTTGAGCATCCACTTTGGTTTCTACCCCGATTATCACCTCCTCTATCTGCTATCCCATTTGTTTAATTTCTCGGGCGGATTGCTCCCCTATTTCCCGCAATTTGCCTTCCATCCTATTTTCTAGCCCCCTCAACCCATTTTTCACCTCTTTTATCCCGTTGTCTAACCCCTCAAATTTGTCATCTAACTTCCCAAATTTCTTGTCTAATGCCTCACCGGTACCCCTCGCTTCGTCCCTCATTACCCCCAATTGCTCACTCTGAGCCCTCGCTTCATCCCTCATTACCCCCAATTGCTCACCCATTTCTCTTTGCTCTCGGGTGGACTTATCGCTTTGAGCATCCATTTTTGCTTCTAGCCTCTCCATAAGGGCCCCCATTTGTAACAAAAAAAGGTTCGAATCCACCGGTGGCGCTGCTACAGTCGCGGGCACGGTCGCCGTAGCCATGTGCGAGGTGCCATTTTGCGCGCCCGTAACCTCGTGCGCGATAGCGCCATTTTGCGCGCCTGAAACCTCCTCAACCACATTGCCAATGTTCTCCTCATTGCTCCCCTCCATTTGATCCTGGGTTACTCCTAACCCCTCTTCTAGCTCACCCACCTGCATACGATCGCCTTGACCAGCCATGGCACGATTTCAAAATTCGGGTTTTTCTTTAAAAATAAAACAATTTCCAGCAGCTCGTAATTTTGAGCGCGTTAAGCGCGCTTCGGGTCCGACCCCGCTCCCAACACCAATTGTTACGCCAATTGTACAATTGTGTCCAAAATTTGGGCTAAATGAATTTAGTCCCAGGTCCGAATCCGACACTCCTGACACCAATTGTTACGGTCCGCGGTTAAGGATGTAATGTTTGCCGAGCGGAGGCACCGCGACCTAACAGTTTCCCCGATTCACCCGATTCACTCGAACGTTGGCCGTATCGCGCCACAGATATTCAATGAGGGAAAAGACAAAGACGACGGATGTGAAGAAAAGGAATAAGAAGACGAAGCAAAGGTTGAAAATACTACTAAATTTATTTACTATGTACAGGCTCAAAATAACCAAGGAGAAGGAAAGATAATAAAATAATATACAGAAGCTTTTAGAGACACAGTGAAAATACTAGCTTATACAGACTTAATTAACTACCCAGGACAGAACAAACAGAAACGGACTCACACGGGGAATGATGATAGGGATGGCAGGTGGATGTTTTGAGGGAGAGGGAGGTCCAACGGGTCCTGCAGCACGATCGGCGCATTGGGCAGCCGCCGTTCCTTCGCGACCCTGCTCCAAACTGCCGTCCAGGCCCCAAGCGGCTGTCGAGTGTTGTTGCTGCTGTGGACGCTGCTGCTGGCGAGCAAGGCGACGAATAGCAGGCTTTGTGCTTCCCTGGATGATCTCCTTTGAACAAGAATCACTGCTGGATGATCTCCCTTCTCTCTCTCGGACCCCACAACCCAGCTCTTTTCTTTGCACCTCACCACGCAGCTCAGCCTTGGACCTCACAACTCAGCTCTCTCTTGGACCCTTTTACTCAGCTCTCCTCTGACGACCCAGCTCTTTTCTTTGCACCTCACCACGCAGCTCAGTCCTGGTCACTCTTGCGCGCGCGCTTTTATAGCGCCTCCGGCGATTAAGCCGCCGGCCTTCAGGACACGCCCATCGGTGTGCTCACCTCGCCCCTGGTTGGTCGCGCGACCCTCTGGCTCCGCCCTTGATGACGATGGGCGGGCACGCCTTTCTTCCCCGACCCTGCCTTGTGGCCAATGGCGGCAATTGTAGTTGGCAATGCGAATGGCAATTGACGAAAGGGGAAATGGAGGTTTTGGGAATGGGAATGAAGGATGAAGGGAATCTATCTCTTTCACTTGGTGCAATGGAGTGTCATTCTAATGGAAGACAAGGCCTTACCCTAAAACACATAATAAGGATATAAACTACTGAACAAGGGTATTATAGTGTCCTTCAATGGATGCTTTATGGAATTAACTACCGGGACGCCCTTTTTACCTTTACACAACTCTGGAGGCAGGAGGGGCCATATTCAAGCAATATTACACAATCAAAAAAATACAATCCTCATATCCGCAACAATATATATATATATGTTTTTTTTTCTATGTTTTTTTTTGTTTTTTTTGTATACAAGATCGAGACTCGTGTAAGAGCTAACATTAATGACAAAAAAAACAAACGAAATCATAAGACAAAATAAAGGGAGGAGGAGACACGATGGGGACAGAGGCGGAAGCACACAAGTACAACATTTGAGAGCAGGGACATCGGGAGATCTGTGGGAGGGAGAAGGCTTGGGGAGAGGAGTCGTGGGCAGAGGAGGTGGGGGGTGAAGGATGTAAAAAAAAACACATGGAGTAAAAAACAAACAAACAAAAAACACATGGACACTGCTAGGACTTCCAGGAAAGAAGTCGGTATTTCAGAAAAGTGGCTCTGGGGTGAATTAACGGAGGTAGAAAAGATCAAGGTTTTGGATGGGGAAAGATAAGAGATGGTGGTGAACAGCTGTTTTAAAGACCTGGAGGGAGGAGTGGGATTGAAGGGAGTGTGGGAGTTTGTTCCAGAGGCGGGAGAAAAGAGGAATGAAGGAGTGAAGGGGAGAAGAGAGTCTTGATTTTGGCAGTTTCACCATACGAGGGTTGCAGGCAGATCTTGTGCGACCTGTAGGAATATTTGGGGGACCATTGCATCTCATTTGTACACCTTTTAAAACACCCCTCATAACAAGCATTATATTATATGCATACAGCTCCTCTCCCAAACCCCCCCCCCCTCCCCTAGGTATCCATTATGTTGTGCAGAAATAGCTATCCCAAACCCACCCTCTGCCAGGTTGGCTCCCCAGCATTTCCAGGGAAATGAAGAGCCGGAGCCCTCCATGACCCCATCCTCAGATCGTTGAACGTCGCAGCTGTTCTCGTCGATGTTGTCGGTGTGTGAGAGGGGAGGGGAGTGCTCACGTTGCCGGTGCAGGTGCGTTTAATCACTCCTCTCGCCTTTCAGGACAATATGGAGGACAACGATCGCTCTGAGTCGCAGCTTTCCCATCACAGACAATTCTTGTACAGATACAAATACATTCGTGAGTCTTCAGGAGGATCTGGCGAAGCAAGAACATGGAACAAGGAGGAGTCAAAGGGAGTGAAGCAGCTCCCAACCTTCAACCTCATCTTCACGTGGTAAAAAAATTATTAATTCCCCAAAAGTATAATTACCCAGTGATGTTTTCTTTCATGTTTATCGTACTAGACGCAATAACATTGTCTGTTTCTAACAGGTTAACTCACCAACGCAGCTTGGATCACACCCACCCCTTCCACCCATTTGAAAAAGCTGCCAATGCCCCTGACATGGTATCACGTGTCACTGTTTACAGACGCCGCATTGATCCACATATGTTCAGTGAACCTCCAGGGATACCACTCTGACCCCTAAACTCTCAGTGGTCACAGAAGGTCCATTTAATCCAAACACTCCTCGACCATCGTAAATATTCGAGATTAAAAATTCCTCCCCAAGACTTTGGTCGAAGCGAATTATTAGAGGATCAAAGGCTGCAAAGTATCGATCCACACCGATCGCCCCCTCCGCCCCCCCCCCCCAATCACCGGACTTTGCTCGACCCTTGAACAGTGGGTTTTGTAAAGGGCAGGCAGGCGTTTGTTTTGGAAAACATGGTTCCTCGTACACTATGGACGTCTGTCCTCTTTCTTCTGAGCCTAACATGCAGGACATGTACAGGTGGACAAGGTGAGAGCCTTGTTTTGTGCGTTGAAGATGTCTGCGGGTGTTGCTAAAGGGTCTTGCTGATCCACGAACCCAATGGGGAGAGGGGAATCTTTACGGGCCAGTAGGGGCTGTCCATCTCGAATTGATTTCCTTACTGGATCATTGTTTTTGCTTTGGAAATGTTCAGGTTGCCATGAAAGCAGAAGAACCTGTTTCTTTCAATGGAAACTTGGCTTGGGTGTTCACCTTGATTTTCCCGTTTCATACAATTGTCTCTGCATTTACATTTGATATCGATTTGATTTCTTCATAATCATCGTGGAGGGTGCAGGGTGTGAATTGCGATGTTAAAATCATAAATGATGAGCTGTGCATGTCCCTCGTAAATGATGAGCCATGAATAACACCAATCGCTGGGTCTGTGAGTGTTCCTGGGCTCCAGAGAAGCGAGAACCGTGTTGGGTTCGAGGAGAGTGAGAGCAAATTCCTTTCTGGAGGAGACGAAGCTTGGCTCACTCGAGAGAGAGTGCATCGAGGAGGAGTGCGACTTCGAGGAAGCGCGGGAGGTGTTTGAACACACAGAGCGAACGGTGAGTCCGAGTCCGGAGAGTTGTCCATCATCCATCGGATAACAAGCTTCGTACTCAGACCTGTGTGGAATAGAACAAAACAGGGAACGCAGGGGTACCAGCGCAGCTGTGTTGATGTCCAGATGGTCATTTAAAACATTTGTGTCCATCTGCCATTATATTTCTTGGGCAAATCACATTTCAAAGTTGACTTCCAAAGCCAGACACTGACTGAGCATCCTCCATTGTGCAAAGTCCTTCCTTGGCACACCTGAACTCCTATTCACCTACAAGGTAGCTTGATGGAGGACTGCTCTCCCCCCTGGGCTGACTCCCTTGCCTCACATCTCGCTCAGCCTGATGCTGTATAAACCAAGACCTTCAAGATTATTGGAATCTACCATGACGAAGCTGCGCCTATGGGCTCATCACTACGCCATCGCTGATAGGTCGGTGGTCTCTCTGTCTTCTACTGCCTCCTTTCTGGTTTTGTACCCTATGCTCTTAGATGTCTGCAGGGTTCCCCTATGCACCCCCACCCCCCTCCCAGTTTTCTACAGGGCACACATGGTCCACCATCTTCCCCTTCTGGTGAAACTACCTAAATCCAGGATCACTGCTCATCTCCACTCATTCTTTCCTCTTTTTTCCCCACATGTGGTACCAACAACATAAGCCTGGTGTTGGCTTAGCGGTTAGGGTGCCGGCTTGGGATCCTAGGATCCGGGGTTGAAATCCCAGTCGATCGCTGAATTAATGCCAGGGGGGTTGACTCAGCCTGTCATCCTTCTGAGGTCGGCAAACTGAGTACCAGCTCACTGGTAATTCCCTGTGTGGCACAAGAGGCAACCAACAGGGTTGGCAACAGGAAGGGCACAAGAGGCAACCAACAGGGTTGGCAACAGGAAGGGCGCAAGAGGCAACCAACAGGGTTGGCAACAGGAAGGGCATCCGGCTGTAAATAATTGCTTCAAAAAGGGGCCACGGTGCCCAAAAAAGCCAACCCCTGCTCTGCGGGGTAAAATGGCCTCTAAAGGCAGTTCCTGTGGTACCAACATCCACATTGTCTTCAAGACAGCTGTTCATAACCATCACAGAACGTCCCCAATCCAAAACCATGATCTTTTCTCCCCGTGTTAACCCCCACCCACCCCAATCCTTCATCCTTCCAAATTTCTAGTTTTCCCTCCTGGTAGTTTCCTTCTGTATCCATCTTGTCCGCGCCGTGCATCCTCTCATAGCCCATTCCTCCCCACATCCATTGTTTGTCCAAGTCTCCTTGTATTTTGGCCTCTGCAGTTGTTGTTTCCCCCCTCTCTCTACTATTCCTTTTTTCCTGCTGTGTCCTGATCCGTTCAGTGTACTCGTCGTAGCTCTTCCACAAGCCTCGACTATGTTTACAAAAAATATAGATAAAGCTGGGTGAAAGATGGACGATGACCCTAAACTGGAATGTCGAGGTGGGTACAAAGCTGGGTGACAGATGGGTGGAGAATGGATAGGAATCCAGAGGGTGTGGGTTCAAAGCTTGGTGAAAGATCGGTGACAACCCTGGTCTGGATCCAGAGGTTGTGGATTTCGAACCAGGTTGATGACTCTGGACTGCAATCCGGAGGTGTGGGATTTAAGCTGGGTGAAAGATGGGAGATGACCTCAGACTGGAATACAGAGGTTATGCGTACAAAGCTGGGTGACAGATGGGTGGAGACTGGATAGGAATCCAAAGGTTGTGGGTGAAAGATGGCTGGAGACCCTGGACAGGAATCCAGGCGTTGTGGCTGTATCGAGTGGTTTATTATAACATGTATAAGGAGTGCTGTGGGGGTCAGACCATAGAGTCATGTGACTGGTTGCTCTTGCAGATGTATTCTGAGTCTATGAGTGGAATAACCGGTTCCTATTGTTATTAAAATTAACCAAACAAGTCACCAGGACCCTTCTGTGAACAAGGTAACCTTTGGTTACAAGCAAAGGTGTCGTAGCAAGCCACCAAATCCAACTCCACCTGCTGATGCTTCTGGATCTGCCCAGAAGGCTGGTGTACTTTGTTGGCGTTGTGGTGGTAATCATGAAGCTTACAAGTGTCAGTACAGGAAATATACCTGTGGTGAGCAGGGACAGCTGTGGTAAGCAGGGACAGCTGTGGTAAGCAGGGACACTTAAAATGCTGTTGTCCTCAATCCAAGTGGAAGAACTTGTCTTCTGATTATCACATTGCTGTGTATAATGATGCAGTGGACGATAGGTCACAAATTGGTCATACATTGGACACAACTTGTGGCCAAGACACAAATGATGAATCTTATGAAGTCTTCCATTGGAGCCAAGAGCTCTGTTGTCTAATTATGGTTGATGCAGCAATCGATGACATCCCGGTAAAGATGGAAGTTGATACCGGTGCTTCTAGATCGATCATGAATGAGAGTGCATTCATCTCCATTGACTCTCCGAGAAAGGTTCCTGCACTCCACCCACGACCTGGACCACCTGGACTCTGTGTCTTTCTCCTGCCAAGGTGGAGAAGTTTTTGTCAAACCTCGACTCTGATTCTGCAATTGGACCAGACAGCATCAGCCCACGGGTCATAAAATCCTGCTCTTCCGCTCTATCTCGCCAACTCTCTGTTCTCTTCACCCTCTCTTTTTCTCAAGGTCATCTGCCAGCATCTTGGAAATCAGCCAACATTACCGCTTTACACAAAAATGTGCAAAAACAGATCCTTGCAACGAGAGACCAATCAGCCTGCTCCCAATAATCAGCAAGGTTATGGAATCAATCATCGCTGCTGACATCAAATCCTTCCTCTTCTCCAATGGCTTGATCTCAGATCATCAATTTGGATTCCGACCAGATCATTCTACTCTGGACATACTGCTTCGGCTGTCTCAACAATGGAAAAAAACAATAAAAAATAACCACCTTTAGAGGCCATTTTTCCCCGCAGAGCGGGGGTTGGCCTTTTTCGGGAACCGTGGTTGTTGTTGTTTTTGTTGGTCCCCTTTTTGAAGCAATGTTTTACGGCCGGATGCCCTTCCTGACGCCAACCCTTTTTGCCGCCTTTAACGACAAACAGGGAATTCCCAGTGAACTGGTACTCAATCTGCTGTCTGCTGTCTCAACAATGGATGGAGATCCTTAATGCCAAACAGAAAATCAGAGATGTCTCCCTTGACATATCACGTGCCTTCGATACGGTCTGGCACCCCACTCTGCTCACCAAATTCTCCTCCCAGGGTATCCATGGACATCTCCATGCATGGCTTGCAGACTTCCTCTATGGTCGTAGTCAACGTGTGGCCCTGAATGGATTTCTCTCATCTTACCTTCCTGGTCAGGCTGTTGTTACTCAAGGCAATGTTCTGGGGCCTGTGCTTTTTCTGGTCTGCATCAATGATCTCTCCGACTCTCTGGAAAATCCTCTCTATCTCTTTGCTGATGACTCCACTCTCTGCCGCTCCATACCTCATCCCTCAGATCGGCAGTCTGCAGCCTCCTCACTCTCTGCAGACCTGGACAAAATCACAGACTGGGCAAACAAGTGGAACATGTCTTTCAATCCTGACAAATCTCACACTCTTACTGTGTCTCTCCGAAAAGACTGACTGGAAAACCCTCCCATCTACTTTCTCAACAATCCTCTCCAAGAAGTTCTGTCACTCAAGCTCTTGGGTCTCACTATCTGCCATGATCTTTCCTGGGAAAACCACATTCCCAAGCTGGCCTCCAAAGCCAGTCGCCGACTGGGCATCCTCTGTCGTGCGAAGTCCTTCCTTGGCACACCTGAGCTCCTCACCACATAAAAGGCTTTCATCCACAGCTCAATGGAATACTGTTCTCCCCTCTGGGCTGGTGCTCCTGCTTCACACCGAGCTCGGCTTCACGCTGTTGAGACCAAAGCTTTCAGAATCATTGGAATCTCCAGTGATGAAGCTAATTCCGAGGGCCTTTCACTCACTCACCGCAGGCAGGTTGATGGTCTTTCTGTCTTCTACCGACTGCTCTCCGGCTTTTCCCCTCCAGCTCTGTCTGTGCTCTGTCCCCCAAATATTCCTAAAGGTCGCACAAGATCTGCCTGCAACCCTCTTATGGTTGAACTGCCAAAATCAAGACTCTCTGCTCACCTTCACTCTTTCATTCCTCTTTTCTCCCGCCTCTGGAACAAACTCCCTCACTCTCTTCAATCCCGCTCCTCCCTCCAGGTGTTTAAAACAGCTGTTCGCCACCATCTCTTGTCTTCCCCCATCCAAAACCGTGATCTTTTCTACCCCCTTAATTCACCACAGATGCACTATTTTGAAATTCCGACTTCTTTCCTGGAAGTCCGAGCAATGTCCATGTGTTTTATACCTCCCCTCCCCACCCTTCCCGTGCCTCCTCCCCTCAAGCCCTCTCCCTCCCACAGATCTCCCGATGTCCCTGCTCTCAAATGTTGTACTTGTGTGCTTCCCTCTCTCTCCACATCTTGTCTCCCGCTCCCTTTATCTTATGTTTTATGTGTCAGTTTTTTTTTTGTGACTAATGTTAGCTCTTACACGAGCCTCGATCTTGTATAGAAAAAAAAAAAAGAAAAAAAATGTCGTCGACCTTGTGTTTTGCTCAACTATCGCACCGGACCTCATCTAACGACTGGTCGGTCGCTCACCCACCAAGCTTCTAATGGCCTCTGGATTAGCAACAACATTGTCATTAGTGCACCCGGATGTAACGGTCCAGAAACGTAATCACGAACATGCATCTGTATATCGTAACTTACAGGTCATTGATCCTGTATACAGTATGCATAGAGATAGAATTCTATATGTGTTACCCAGTGGTTATCTGGCATTGTGATCGCCAACATTGACGAGACGATGATGTTTCTTGTGAAGCTGTCAAATGCATGCATAAACATGTTGATCAACTTGGGTTGCATCACGCAGAGCCAATAGTCCGTGGGCTGAGTAGGGTTTACATGCACCCCCCCCCGCCCACCCCACAACTTCACTTCCCGGGTATGTCCATGTACCCCCCCACCCTAGGGGTTAGGAAAAACCATGTTAACAGAAAAAAAAACTCATTCCCAAGGTACCTCCCACGCATATTTTGATGTTACCCCCCCTGTATCAGTGATTTCCGAAAATTAGGGGTAGGCGAATTTCAAATGGCCATAACTTTTTTACCTCGTCATCCTATGGTTGCACATGACCCCTCAAAATGTTTGTCCTGGGACCCTCTTTACAATGATATGTGTTATATGCAAATGAGGTCACTAATGAGGTCACCAGAGGTCAAACTATGAGGGAATGAGTTTTTTTTCTGTTAACATGGTTTTTCCTAACCCCTAGGGTGGGGGGTACATGGACATACCCGGGAAGTTAGGTTGTGGGGGGCGTGCATGTAAACCCTACTCAGCCCACGGACTACAACTATTGAACTGGCTCACGGGCCTATGTCAACCACTCCTGTATTAACACTACCGGTGATTGAACCTGGTATCCTTCCTCATAACAACAACACACGTGGTGCTCGTCCAAACTATGGTTGAACCTCGTGCTCTCAAGACAACTAGAAAGGGACACCTAAATACAACATGTGAAAAATACTATTACCCACATTTCCCCAAACTTGATAAGGGAATAAAATTGATAGAGGAGAGCAAGGGGATGGGGGGGGGGGGGGGGGGGGGGAAAGGGAGGGAAGTGACAGGCAGGTCACACGATTAATATTCCTTGTTCCCTACATCTTTGCTCCGTTTGCAATTTTTGGTCCAGAACATGTTCACTTTGTCTATGTCTGACACTGATTTGTACCTCTTTGCGCTTGCAGAACGAATTCTGGATTTTATATACACGTAAGTTTATTGCACAACTCGATAATCCAGTAAATAGTCATTTTAATAAGTAATATCCACGCAAATGAAAAACAAATCATTTTGTTTGTGTTTAAGTTTCAATTTTTAAAACTTGGACTAAAGCAAAGCGGAAGTTCTCTCCAACTTTGAACCAAGTTCAGCTTTGTGTTCAAACAGTACAAACAGATTTGTTCTCTTTGAGTGACAAATCACAGACGCTAAGACCATCGCCTGAGGGTCGTATTTGGAGAAGTTTAAGGAGGGCTCAAGGGTTACTAGTGAACCCATGTGACGATGGAAGGGTTACAAGTGAACCCATGTGACGACGGATCTTTCTTTTGCAGGAACTTTAACTGAACTTTTTTTCAACAAACGAAAGCTTTTGCTTTTTAATTTTGAAACAAAATAATCAGAGCTCTTTTAATGTCTGCTACTACACATGGCTGGGAGCTTGGAGCTCTCCATGGGCCCTCTAAGACCTCACTACGGCCTCTATACAGCCACCCGAAGGCTACAGGCTCTCCATGGCCAGTGTAATAGTCAGGTTCACTATGTCAATAAATTATACTTCGTTCAAAATCATGGTACATTAGCAAACCTATACATTTTTGGAAAGGTTATAGCAGAAGGAAACTAAAAATCAATGTTTACATTTGGAGAGATACCTGTATGGCGGCCATTTTGGATTTTCAAAATGGCCACTGTAAAATACATATTTTGTTCTATTTCTGCCTCTAATTACCCTAAAAACTTTTTAAAATATACTAAACCTATATATTCAGGGACAAGGAATCCAATGAAAGTATCAAATTAGCGCTATGGGGAATGGTAAGACACGAATCAAAGGTTTTGAATTGCAAAATACTGTCTTTATATTCGCGATAAGTTGCATAATCAAATACATGTTATCATTTTGTACAGGCAGTTAATAACATCAAAATGTGTCACAATAATTCATATCACCAAACATACACAGGCAGTCAGCAAAATCATATATACACATGCAGTCAGTATAACTTCACATCTACACAGGCAGTCAATGACAAAATATACACAGGCAGTCAATGGCATCAAACATACACGATTACAGAATATGCCATTTAGAGTTCGTCATCACTGTCCTGTGTGTCGTATCCGACAATATAGTCCGCATCGTTTTCACAGTCCGTTCCATACAAGCAAAGGTCGGTCAAATTGATTGGCAAATCGAATTGGTCGATCGAATCGAATTCGATGAATCGAATCGATCGAATTGGTCGAATGGTCGAATGGTCGAATGGTCGAATGGTCGAATGGTCGATCGAAGCGATTGTTCGAATGGTCGAATGGTCGAATTGGTCGAATGGAATTGGTCGATTGGTCGAATTGGTCGAATCGAATTGGTCGGAATTGGCAAATGTAAACATTGATTTTCTGATTTTCCATGTAATAACGTTTCCAAAAATGTATAGGTTTGCTAATCTACCATGATTTTGAACGAAAAAACATAGTGAACCTGACTATAAGTACATGTTGGATTTTGATGTTGTTGCTAAAACTCCAACGAGAATTGGATGAAAGGAATACTGTACTTTCATCAAATATGGATGTGGCACAGACCTAATGATATAAATAGCCCTTTCCACGTTACCTTGTGTTGTATATAATGGAGTAAATATTATGTTTTATTTCACCGAATGACCACACAAACTTCCCTGGAATGTTAAATTATTCACCAAGCTATGGTTATACATTTCCAAGAAAAGGCTGATGGGAATGCTTCATTACTATTTTACATGTGCACTTGTAAACACCACACATGTAAATATAGCAAACCCTGATAACCTGCAGGATTCAAGAGGCAAAATGACTTCCGATTTCCATCACAGTCCAAGCATCTCCTCAGCATTGTTTCAGGAAATACAGTCCGTGCTGGTGAAGTTTCCTCCACCAGCAGGATCGACGACACGGTGAAACACGTGCAGGGTGTTCAAAACTCTTCAGAATGAGATATTCATCAATCGTCTGATCCAAGAAACACCAACTTTGTGTATTTTTCAATAAATCGATAAATTAAGCGAGATGGTATTCATAGAATATTAACCCTGCGCAGTCAACTTGGTGCGAACCAACTCTTCTGTTTTTGTTGGGGTTTTTTCTTTGTAGGGGTTCTTTTGTAGGGGTCCAATATGGCTGCCAGAACACGCGAGTGATGAAAACATCAATTTATATTCTCTAATATAATTGTTGCATCGATCACACTCAAGAAATTTCAAACTGATCAGACTACGCATTGTCTGTGTCGAATTGTGACCTCACAATTAAGGCACCGATGAAGTCATTGTTAACAACACTTGTTATTCCCCATGTGGAGTTCTTTACAATGAGCCATGTTTAATTTTTTTCCATGGAGCGGTTTAGGAGATATAGAGGTGCAACGTCTTTCGATTTTTCCAAGATGATGCCTGTACCATGTGACCTATAACGTCATAATTATCACTAAAACATTATTCAGGAGGAGGCGCTTCTATGGCAAAAATTTCGTTTCCATCGGACTAACAGTTGCAGAGATTTTTTTTCATACAGATAAGATCAAGCGTTGTACTTGTCAAATTATGACGTCATAATTTAGACACCAATGACATCATCATAAACATATCTTATTCCCTATGGGGAGTACTTCACAATGATCCATGTTTCAATTTTATCCATTGAGCAGTTTTGACGATAGAGGTGTTGTTTTTTTCGAAAATTGCGTCCTTACCGCGTGGCGTATGACGTCATAATTCTGAATAAAATTTTTATACAGGCGAAGGGGAGCTCCCATGGTAAAATCGGACCAAATGCTTTGTGTCAATCAGACCAAAGGTTGCTGAGAAAATGAATTTTAAAAATGCAGATATGCACGTATGTATGCAACCGATGGCCTAACCCTGCTTTTCACTTCGCGAGCGCAGGGTAGTTAACAAGGGGATTTTTACGGCATAGCCCACAGGGCAAAGCCATCTAAAAAAGTGTTTGTCTGTCCGTATGTACACTCCATGCCCAAAAGTATGCAGACACCCCTTCTAATTAGTGGATTCGTCTATTTCAGCCACACCAATTGCTGACAGGTATATATAATCAAGCACACAGCCATGCAATCTCCATAGACAAACATTGGCAGTAGAATGGGCCATATTGAAGGGCTCAGTGACTTTCAACCTGGCACCGTCATATGATGCCACCTTTCCAACAAGTCAGTTCATCAAATTTCTGCCCTGCTAGAGCTGCCCCGGTCAACTGTAAATGCTGTTATTGTGAAGTGGAAACGTCTAGGAGCAACAACAGCTCAGCCACGAAGTGTTAGGCCACACAAGCTCACAGAACGGGACCGCCGAGTGCTGAAGCGCATAGTACGTAAAAATCGTCTGTCCGGTTGCAACTCTCACTACCGAGTTCCAAACTGCCTCTGGAAGCAGTGTCAGCACAACTGTTCGTCGGGAGCTTCATGAAATGGGTTTCCATGGCCGAGCGGCCGCACACAAGCCTAAGATCATGCGCAATGCCAAGCGTCGGCTGGAGTGGTGTAAAGCTTGTCACCATTGGACTCTGGAGCAGTGGAAACGCGTTCTCTGGAGTGATGAATCACACTTCACCATCTGGCAGTCCGACGGACAAATTTGGGTTTGGCAGATGCCAGGAGAACGCTACCTGCCTGAATGCATAGTGCCAACTATAAAATTTGGTGGAGGAGGAATAATGGTCTGGGGCTGTTTTTCATGGATTGGGCTAGACCCCTTAGTTCCAGTGAAGGGATATATTGACGCCACAGCATTCAATGACATTCTAGATCTAAACAATCGTGTGCTTCCAACTTTATGGCAACAGTTTGGGAAGGCCCTTTCTTGTTTCAGCATGACAATGCCCCCGTGCACAAAGCGAGGTCCATATGGAAATGGTTTGTCGAGATCGGTGGAGAAGAACTTGACTGGCCTGCACAGAGCCCTGACCACAACCGCATCTAACACCTTTGGGATGAATTGGAACGCCGACTGCGAGCCAGGCCTAATCGCCCAACATCAATGCCCAACCTCACTAATGCACTTGTGGCTGAATGGAAGCAAATCCCCGCAGCAATGTTCCAACATCTAGTGGAAAGCCTTCCCAGAAGAGTGGAGACTGTTATAGCAGCAAGGGGGGGGGGGGGGGGCAACTCCATATTAATGCCCATGATTTTGGAATGAGATGTGTGATGTTCGGGTGTCCACATACCTTTGGTCATGTCGTGTATGTATGTATGTATGTATATATGTATGCATGTCCCCTAAAATGTGCACCAATCAGAGCTGAGGATCTGGTCACATGACAGGAGTGATGTGATGTGATGCCATTCCGGCGGTACAACGGCTGACCCCTCACGCCGCCATTTTTATTCCTATGCCGTTCAGGCCGAACATATCGTTGAACCTGTCATGTATCACAATCTACATGCTCTACCTTTACGATTTTCATTGTGTGAAACACAAACAAACACGTGAAACACATTAAGTAAAACATGTGAAAATAAGAATCTTTTTATAACACTCGATTGTTATCGTGGCTGTGGTTGTTGTTGTTTGTGGGTTTTTCTGTGTAGTTTTTTTTTATTGCTTCGCAAAATATCACGACTGTATATAGAGTTTTGTATGCTCGTTCCTTGTCCTGAGGTGTTTCTCCTGTCGTAGAATAATAAATGTTTCCGTTCAAACTGTAGCGTGAATTAACCATACATTAGCGCTTCTTCCTCTTCTTCAAACCGCATAGAGGCTTTTAGTTTCAGAACTGGCAAATTGGTGCTTAAACAAACGATTTTTTTTAATGGTGTAGATGTTTGGTTCCTGTGTTTACAGCGTTTGTCTCTCCGTATGTATGTATGTATGTATGTATGTCCCTCACATATTTATCCTACATATTGGGTGAGTTTTATAGCCGACAATTACGATTCTGAAAGGTAGAATGCAATTCTATTTGGCTTTACCAGTTGTGTTTCTTTCAACACCCTTTAGGGAACGTTCATATATTACGTCATAGACCTGGTTCGGGCAAATTAACACATTTGATGATTTGGGGGAACTGAAATTATGACAACAGGGTAATGATATATGACGGATAGGGGTGGGGAGAGGGCGGAGGTGGCATGCCCACAGATCATATATAATTGGTGTTGGCTTAACGGTTATGGTGGAGGGCTTGGGATCCTAGGTGTAAATGACAACATCGTAGGCTATAATAATATTTGCCGTTAGTGGTTGTTAAATATAGCCTCATTATATGATACTAGTGGGGTCACCCGTGGGAATCCCACGGGCATGGACGTGTGTGACATTTGGACATCTTGATTTAGATGCTGCACATTAAATTTTACAAAATGGTTACTGGCAATTCATCAGATCCAGAAATGGTGTAATGAACACAATTTATATATTTCACATAATATGTGACCCCTCACTCCTCTCCACCTGACACTCTCCTCTCTCCACCCTCACGCCTCTCCAATCCCATGCCTCCTCACACTGCCCTCCAATACTTCCTCACACTCCTCTCCAATCCCTCACACTCCTCTCCAATCCCTCACACTCATCTCCAATCCCTCACACTCCTCTCCAATCCCTCACACTCCTCTCCAATCCCTCACACTCCTCTCCAATCCCTCACACTCCTCTCCAATCCCTCACACACCTCTCCAATCCCTCACACTCCTCTCCAATCCCTCACACTCCTCTCCAATCCCTCACACTCCTCTCCAATCCCGCCTCACTCTCCTCTCCAATCCCTCACACTCCTCTCCAATCCCTCACACTCCTCTCCAATCCCTCACACTCCTCTCCAATCCCGCCTCACTCTCCTCTCCAATCACTCCTCACTCTCCTCTCCAATCAGCCATCACTTTCCAACCCCTCACACTCCTCTCCAACCCCTCACACTCCTCTCCAACCCCTCACACTCCTCTCCAACCCCTCACACTCCTCTCCAACCCCTCACACTCCTCTCCAACCCCTCACACTCCTCTCCAAACCCTCACACTCCTCTCCAAACCCTCACACTCCTCTCCAAACCCTCACACTCCTCTCCAAACCCTCACACTCCTCTCCAAATCCTCACACTCCTCTCCAATTCCTCATACTCCCCTCCAATCGTGCCTCACTCGCCTCTCCAATTGCTCCTCACTCGCCTCTCCAATCGCTCCTCACTTGCCTCTCCAATCGGTCCTCACTCTCCTATCCAATCGGCCCACACTCTCCTCTCCAATCGGGCCTCACTCTCCTCTCCAATCGGCCCTCACTCTCCTCTCCAATCTGCCCTCACTCTCCTCTCCAACCCCTCTCCAATACCTCCTCACACTCCTCTCCAATACCTCCACACACTCCTCTCCAATACCTCCTCACACTCCTCTCCAATACCTCTTCACACTCCTCTCCAATACCTCCTCACACTCCTCTCCAATACCTCCTCACACTCCTCTCCAATACCTCCTCACACCCCTCTCCAATCGCGCCTCACTCGCCTTTCCAATCGCACCTCACTCACCTCTCCAATCGCTCCTCACTCGCCTCTCCAATCGCTCCTCACTCGCCTCTCCAATCGCTCCTCACTCGCCTCGCCAATCGCTCCTCACTCGCCTCTCCAATCGCTCCTCACTCGCCTCTCCAATTGCTCCTCACTCACCTCTCCAATCGCTCCTCACTCCCATCTCCAATCGCACCTCACTCGCCTCTCCAATCGCTCCTCACTCGCCTCTCCAATCGCCCCTCACACTCCTCTCCAATACCTCCTCACACTCCTCTCCAATATCTCCTCACACACCTCTCCAATACCTCCTCACACTCCTCTCCAATCGCACCTCACTCGCCTCTCCAATCGCACCTCACTCTCCTCGCCAATCGCTCCTCACTCTCCACTCCAATCGCTCCTCACTCGCCTCTCCAATCGCTCCTCACTCGCCTCTCCAATCGCACCTCACTCGCCTCTCCAATAACTCCTCACTCTCCTCTCCAATCACACCTCACTCGCCTCTCCAATCACACCTCACTCGCCTCTCCAATCGCTCCTCACTCTCCTCTCCAATCGCTCCTCACTCGCCTCTCCAATCGCTCCTCACTCGCCTCTCCAATCGCTCCTCACTCGCCTCTCCAATCGCTCCTCACTCGCCTCTCCAATCGCTCCTCACTCTCCTCTCCAATCGGCTTTTTCCCGTCTCGTTTCTCTCGTTTGTCTTCCGTCTAGTTCTTTTTCTTGCTGCATCATGTTCAACTTTGCATTGACGTTCGTCGACGGACTCGTTCGTCCGTCTCATTCGTTTTCTTGCTGCATCCTGTTCAAGTCTGCGTTCTTTATCGACCGTCTCATTCATTTTGGAAATGGAAGTTTCCATGCAACGCATGAATTGTCACGATCCTCAAGAGGAAGTGTCTCGTAATCATCAAATGGCAAGTAAATTACATTGTGAAAATTTTATGATTTCAAATAAACCTATTTAAAGTGTATGCGCACATAAATAATAAAAATAAAACGAAGAAATATCTCTCGGTAATTTCCTGAAACATGTTTTACTTCCGGATAATAATGTTGAATGAAATAAGAACGAATAAATATATGTCGTTTTTGTGACGACTGTCATCAAAAGTAAAAGTAATATATCTTAACGGAAAAGAAAAAGCGAATTTTTAATATATGTCGACATTTTCCACGACTTATTTTAGGCGGTGTATTTTCGTGTATCATCGTGGCGTGATTTTTATAAATATATATCTCGGCAATTTCCCATGTGTGCGTGAATGTTCTCAATTATTTCTGACACCGAGTCTAAAACCATCCATAAAAATTAAATCAGATGGTGAATTCGAGATAAAATCGTGAGGGTGACTCAATGAATGGGCTTTAGTTTACAGGCCTTTGAGAAATCATTTCGTTCTATAAACGGAAACTTTCATGGGATTCTCTTCGCGTTTTTTTCCAACCAAGTCGAAAACGATGTTAGCGACTGTTAAAATTGAAATTATATATCGAATTAGAGTTGAAATAAACCTGTGTGAGAGAGAAAGACAGCACGGGCCTAACTGAACAGGCCTCAAAGCTATTTGAGTTAATAAAATGGTGGATATTTGTTTACATGAAGCCTCTCCAAGAATGGGTGGAGCTACTCTGTAAACAGAGTAAGCCACACCCCCAGACAGACAGACAGACAGACAGAATCACCTTCGCCTATTATAATATAGATATTTTCATTTTCGTTGTACTGCAATTGGTCATGTTCAATTTAAGCAACTGATGTCTTGATTGATTTCTGACGCATTTCCGGTCATACAGTACGTCGTTCTTGGCGAGGACCGCATCGCAACATCGCGACTTTGTACCATGTTCGAAAATAGTCCGAACAGCTTTTATTCATTCGCCACACGTCTTTGAACGGAGAATGACCTATAATCCAAGCACAGCAACTCGTGTTTAGAGCCCAGCATAAAGAGGCAACAGGTTTTGTACGGTGTCAATAGGAGTTCGAAACTTCCGTATGGTGTGCAAGCGCTGTATTGGGAGAAGAATAAAGTTCAAGACGCCCGTATTGAGATCTGCTAGTGATTATGCTGAGGCATCTGCAGTAGAAACTTGCCTTCAACTCGGGACAGAAAGCGTAACCAAGGCGATTGTGAGCTTGTGGTACTTCGGAGGCAACGTGAGGTCGGTTCTTCAAGCAGTGCTGCATGAAGAAGTAACATTTGGGAGTCGGTCCGTTCGTCGGGACAGCAAGCCACCTCATGATAGTGTTCTGCTGACCATTCGACGCCTGATTGATGGAGTTTTTACCCACAGACAAAACACGTTGACTTCTCGAGTCTTCATTCATCGAAGGTTGGACCGAGTGTTATAGCTAACGTTTTAAAGGTGACGTTCACAGTGCTCAGTAGGTTCAATCCTAATTCATACGGACTCAGACACAGTTTATGCGCTTGTGATGTATGTCTGTGGTTGAATCCATTTGTGTATATCATTTCAACACAAAGTCATGAACTGTTACATTTGAAGTGATTTGTTAATGGATGCCAAACAAAATCGATTGTAACTTGAATAGTCAGTTGGTTGTCACAAATTGTTCCAATAAGATTTGTTTGCTTATTCATTTGTAGCCAAATTTATTTGGCTAAGCGGTTGATTTTGCATAGATTGATGTAAACTATCTCGAATCATAATCTGTGTTGGAAACTGTTCAATGCTAGCCTTCTCCCCACTTAACTTGTCCATTTTCCCTCTAAGTCAGTGAAGTCTCGGTAACATGTCAGGCCCTAGTGGAAACCCCATTGTCCCAGAGAGTTAGAAGGGCAAATAGAAGCTCTTCAGGACTAAGTCACACAATTCCGAGAGGTACTGGAAGATGAAGAAGATGAAACTAAGAGGAATTGCATAAAAAAGAAAATAAAAGGGTGGGAACAACAAATTAGTGACCTCACTAATACACTTAGTGACCTGGATGTGTTGGGACCCAGGAGATCGGGTCGAGATCGTCAACCAACCCAAAAGGTAGTGGACATGGAGAGGGAAAGAGAAAAAAGAGAAAGACGACTAATTAAATTATTCCACCAGAAATATGAGGACTGGACGGTTGCAACGAAGGCCGGGAGATAGGAGCTAAAGGGATTCTGCACAGAGGACTCGCTTGACTCAATTGCTTTCTCGTTTCTGAAGCATTGCGATGAAGTCACCAATGCATATGAAGCACTTCGCCAAGTTGGCCCCCCAGAACAGGAGAAACCTGTACATGTGTTGCCATCACAGATCAACTTGTTAAAATCGTTAACGAACAGATGTTGAATGCCAACAATGAGAACACCAAACAACTACATCATCTCCTATCCAAGGACAATAGACATTCCATTTTCAGTTCTGTGGCACCACAATCTGTAGCTAGAAGTCGATCGAGCATCTCTCAAAGTTTGTCAGCCAAACGTCTACAAGCTGCTGCTGATCTCGCTGCACAGGAGGCTGCTTTAAAGGCACTACAAGACGGGGAACATAAAGAGGCCGAAATGGAAGAGCTGCAGCGCAATCATGAGTTGGAGCTGGGGCGGAGACGCCGAGAGATAACCCGCATGGAAACAGAGAAAGAATTGGAGATGGCGTGTGATAAGCTCAAGGTATTTAACGAGGAGTGCCACAGTCTGGTATGGGACAAAGATCTTGGAAGTCTGAGGTGTGGTCTTAGGAGCTTGAGGCTGTCTGCACCACAGCGTGTCTGTCACCAACCGGCACCTCCTCTGATAAAAGAGGATCACACTGCATCTCGCATTCAAGCCTTTCAGGACAACATAATGCTAAGTAAGCTACCAATCCCAGAACCATTCGTGTTTAACGGAGATCCTCTTCAGTTCATTGAGTGGCAAGCCTCCTTCACATCTCTCATTGACATGAAGAGCATCTCATCTGCTGAGAAATTGTTTTATCTCAAAAGATATGCAGGAGGATCAGCACGGAAAGCTCTCAAGGGCACTTTCTATCGAAATGACGCTGAAGCCTATGAATATGCTTGGAAGAAATTAAAGGAGCGCTATGGGCAGCCGTTCATCGTCCAGAAGTCCAGAAGGCATTCCGAGACAAGTTGTCCAAGTGGCCAAAGGTTTCTCCCAATGATCCCACCAGATTAAGAGACTTCTCCGACTTTCTAAACGCATGCAACGATGCAATGACACACGTAAATGGTCTGAAAATTCTCAACGACTGTGAGGAAAATCAACGGTTGCTGATGAAACTGCCAGATTGGGTCATAGCCCGATGGAACAGAAGGGTGACAGAAGCAATTGACGATGGTTTCAATTACCCAGATTTCGGAGAGTTCACGTCATTTCTCGCAAAGGAAGCTAGGGTTGCTTGCAACCCTGTTTCATCGCTTTATGCATTGAGGCCTTCGGAGTCAGAGAGGCTGCCCACAAGAGAACCTCGTCGCAGCAAGGCCAGCGTCTTGGCAGCTACTACGAAAGAAAATACTTGGACACACGAGAAGGGAGAAGTCAAAGCAATATGTGCCTTTTGCCACAAAGAGGGCCACCTGATCTTCAAGTGTGCCACTTTCGCTGCCAAACCAATGGAAGAGAAGCATACCTTCATCAGGGAGCAGAGGATCTGCTTTAAATGTCTTAGAAAGGGACACCATTCTAGGACTGCCGCAAGCGCCACACTTGTGAAAGGTGCAAGGGAAGGCACCCAACGTGTCTCCATGAAGGAAATTACAAATGGGAGCAATTCCATAAGAAGGAGGCTCCATCTCAAGTGGAAAGTAGTGCTCAGGATGAAGTTAAGTCGGCATTGTCTCTTAGAGTGACAGTGGGAGGATCCACGAGCACCTCGACAGTCGTTTCTGTGTGGATTTCCACAACAAGCAATCCTGGTACAGAGAAGCTTGTTTACGCCCTTCTGGACACCCAGAGTGACACAACATTCGTTGACGAAGGGATCAGTGAAACACTGCAGGCCGACACAAGGCCTGTCCGACTGAGGCTGACTACAATGATAGGACAGGACTCCATCATTCATTGTTCATCGGGATCCACGAGCACCTCGACAGTCGTTCCTGTGTGGATTTCCACAACAAGCAATCCTGGTACAGAGAAGCTTGTTTACGCCCTTCTGGACACCCAGAGTGACACAACATTCGTTGACGAAGGGATCAGTGAAACACTGCAGGCCGACACAGAGCCTGTCCGACTGAGGCTGACTACAACGATAGGACAGGACTCCATCATTCATTGTAAAAGAGCAATTGGACTGCGAGTGAGAGGATTCAGCTCCGCCACTCATATTGATCTTCCACCTGCATATACAAGAGACTTCATTCCAGTTGACCAGTCTCATATTCCAACATGTGAGACTGCCAGGAGATGGAGCCACCTGGCCGCCATTGTCGATGAGCTTCCATCTTTAAAGGAATGTGATGTAGGAGTCCTTATAGGGTATGACTGCTCCAGAGCTCTGGCACCTCGTCAAGTTATGACTGGACAGGATAATGAGCCATATGCCCAGAAGACTGACCTAGGTTGGAGCGTCGTAGGATGTGCATCACCTCGTGTTGACACCGGAGACGTCACTGGACTCTGCCATCGGATAACAGTCAAAGAGCTCCCAGCGCTGATGCCTTCAGATGCCATCCGCTTGTTGGAGTCGGACTTCGCAGATATGAGACATAATGAAAAAAGTGTCTCTCAAGACGACGTGCTATTCCTACACATCCTTGAAAGGGAGATCCAGCAAAATTTGAGTGGTCATTATGAGATGCCCCTCCCTTTCAAGACATGCCCTCATCTCCCCAACAACAAAAAACTCGCCCTGATTCGTCTGAAGCATCTTGAGAGAAAACTCGACAAGGACGAGAAGTATCGCGAACATTACGTTAAATTCATGAAGGGAGTAATCGACGACGGTGATGCGGAGAAAGCGACAAACGAACCCATGCCAGGAACTGCATGGTACATCCCTCACCACGGTGTCTACCATCCCAAAAAGCTCGGTAAGATCCGGGTAGTCTTTGATTGCTCGGCGAAATATGAAGGCACTTCACTCAACTAACATCTTCTGACTGGACCGGATCTGACTAATGGCCTGTTGGGAGTTATGTGCAGGTTCCGCAAGCATCCAGTCGCCATCATGTGTGACATCGAGAAGATGTTCCATCAATTCCATGTCAAGCTTGAAGATCGTGACTACCTTAGATTCCTGTGGTGGGAAGATAACGACACCAGTCAAGAGCCTGTCAAGTTCAAAATTAAGGTTAATTTGTTTGGGGCAACGTCCTCACCTGGATGTGCCAACTGCGGGCTCGAGCATCTCGCCAGGCAGCTGGAAACTGAATTTCCTCTGGCTTCAAAATTTGTCAAATTTGTTTTGGGCTAACCCCCGCTCTAGCAGGGAACATGGCCTTAAAATGCGTGTTGTTGTTGTGTTGTTGTTCAAAATTTGTCAGCAGGAATTTCTATGTTGACGATGGTGTCACTAGTGTGAAGGACACAGGAGGGGCCTTAGTCTCGTGAAGGAAGCTAGAGAACTCTGCTGCAAGGGTAGCTTACGTCGCCACAAGTTTGTCTCCAATGACAGGATCGTAGTGGAAAGCATTACCCCTTCAGAAAGAGCCACTGACATCAAGAATCTCAACTTGAATTTTGATGATCTGCCTATTGAGAGAACTCTTGAAGTGCAGTGGTGTGTGGAATCAGATCAGTTCAGATTTAAAATAGTTCTAAGGGACCAGCCTTTGACTCGTCATGATATTCTTTCTACATATGCCTCACTTTATGACCTTTTGGGATTTATTGCCCCCTTTGTCCTCATTGGCAAGCGGATTCTCCAAGATATGTGCAGGCAAGGAACAGGCTGGGATGACCCACTTAAAGAAGAACTTTGCCCAAGGTGGGAACGCTGGACAGAGGATCTTACCAATCTGGAGAACCTCACTATTCCCAGATGCTACCAACCTCCGAGATATGGAGAGATCCTAAAGGTCGAATTGCATCACTTCTCAGATGCAAGTACCACTGGCTACGGACAGTGTTCTTACCTCAGACTCGTAAACAAAAATGCCGTTGTTCATTGCTCGCTTGTCATGGAAGACGTTCATGCAAGAAGGAGGTGGAGAAGGGTTCAATTTCTCGCCAAACAGTTTTGGAATAGATGGAAACGCGAATACCTCTCCAACATAAGCAAAATACAGAAATGGCATACTCCAAAAAGAAACCTGCAAGTCGGTGATATAGTCATTGTAAGAGATGATGATGTCGCTCGAAGCGAATGGCAACTACCTAGGGTAACTGAAGCATTGGAGGATTCAGATGGACTGGTGAGAAGAGTCAAATTACTGAGGAGCAATCCAAGTTTGGACAGACAAGGGAAACGTACTTCCGAACCTTCAATACTCGAACGTCCATTCCAGAAGTTGGTTCTTCTTCTAGAGAATGAGTAAGATCTGTCCCCTAAATCTCGAATGGCATATGACCTTGGACCGGATGTTAGATATTTATCGTGTCTGTTGTCTGCTATGAAAATGACTCCCGATTCCTCTTCTTCCAGACCGTGATTTTGTCTGGTGTATTATCTGCTTTAATTTCGGCAATTGCCTTGAGGAATCATCCGCAATTTGGTGGGAGTGTAAATGACAACATCGTATAATGATATTTGCCGTTAGTGGTTGTTAAATATAGCATCATTATATAATATATTTTCATTTTATTTTTACTGCAACTGGTAATGTTAAATTTAAGCAACTGATGTCTTGATTGATTTCTGACGCATTTCCGGTCATACAGTACGTCGTTCTTGGCGAGGACCGCATCGCAACATCGCGACTTTGTACCATGTTCGAAAGTAGTCCGAATGGCTTTTATTCATTCGCCACACGTCTTTGAACGGAGAACGGCTTATAATCCAAGCACGGCAACTCGTCTTTAGAGCCCAGCATAAA
The DNA here is from genome assembly GCF_964187855.1 of Myxine glutinosa. NCBI lineage: Eukaryota > Metazoa > Chordata > Myxini > Myxiniformes > Myxinidae > Myxine > Myxine glutinosa. The sequence continues at coordinate 60,805,317 of NC_136273.1, read as the reverse complement.
GAGGCATCAAGTTTCTTCGGTGTCAATAGGAGTTCGAAACTTCCTTACGGTGAGCAAGCGCTGTGTATTGGGAGAAGAATAAAGTCCAAGATACCCGTATTGAGATCTGCTCGTGATTAATATTCTGAGGCATCTACAGTAGGGTCCTGAGTTTGAATCCCAGTCAGCTGTTGAATTAACACCAGGTGGGACTCAGCCTGTCATCCTTCCGAGGTTGGCAAAATGAGTACCAACTCACTGGGTCCTCTCTCAAGGAGGTTGGTGGCAGGATTTGCACTCCGGCCGCCGTAAAACACCTCATTCTGCAACACACACAGTGGTGTGTATCGGGAAGGTGCTGAGGTCACGTTGATAGTGTTGTACTAACTGACCAACATAAAGAATAAACCATATGGTGTCTCAATGCAATCTCTTCACTTCCATGGTGACAGACAGCTGAGAGACTTACAGTACTTCAAAATAATTTAATACTTACATTACTTGCTAACTGGTATCTCCACCCAGGTCATACTATCCTCTTCAACTAAAGTATCAAACAAGCCTGGCTACGCCGCTCTTAGACTTTCGGTTTTGCTTTTTTACAAATCAAAGAAAACTGTAAGCCAGTCGATTTCATATGAACCACAAGATGAACATCTCTGAGCAGACTCGCCATGCTTGCGGGTTTGCAATTGTGCAGATCCATGGGGAGAACAAGCATGGTGTTACTACAACGTATACTCCAAAGTGTTAGTTATATAGATCATGTTAGTTATACTACAAATTGTTAGTTACATAGATCATGTTAGTTATACTACAAATTGTTAGTTACATAGATCATGTTAGTTATACTACAAATTGTTAGTTACATAGATCATGTTAGTTATACTACAAAGTGTTAGTGATATAGATCATGTTAGTTATACTCCAAAGTTTTAGTTATATAAATCATGTTAGTTATACGACAAAGTTTTAGTTATATAGATCATGTTAGTTACACTACAAAGTTTTAGTTATATAGATCATGTTAGTTACACTACAAAGTTTTAGTTATATAGATCATGTTAGTTATACTACAAAGTGTTAGTTATATAGATCATGTTAGTTACACTACAAAGTTTTAGTTATATAGATCATGTTAGTTATACTACAAAGTTTTTGTTATATAGATCATGTTAGTTATACTACAAAGTTTTAGTTATATAGATCATGTTAGTTATACGACAAAGTTTTAGTGATATAGATCATGTTAGTTATACTACAAAGTGTTAGTTATATAGATCATGTTAGTTACACTGCAAAGTTTTAGTTATATAGATCATGTTAGTTATACTACAAAGTGTTAGTTATATAGAGCATGTTAGTTATACTCCAAAGTGTTAGTTATATAGATCATGTTAGTTATACGACAAAGTTTTAGTTATATAGATCATGTTAGTTATACGACAAAGTGTTAGTTATATAGATCATGTTAGTTATACGACAAAGTTTTAGTTATATAGATCATGTTAGTTATACGACAAAGTTTTAGCTATATAGATCATGTTAGTTATACGACAAAGTTTTAGTTATATAGATCATGTTAGTTACACTACAAAGTTTTAGTTATATAGATCATGTTAGTTATACTACAAAGTTTTAGTTATATAGATCATGTTAGTTATACTTCAAAGTTTTTGTTATATAGATCATGTTAGTTATACTACAAAGTGTTAGTTATATAGATCATGTTAGTTATACTACAACGTGTTAGTTATATAGATCATGTTAGTTATACTACAAAGTGTTAGTTATATAGATCATGTTAGTTATACGACAAAGTTTTAGTTATATAGATCATGTTAGTTATACTACAAAGTGTTAGTTTTATAGATCATGTTAGTTATACTACAAAGTGTTAGTTATATACAGTCATGTGAAAAAGTAAGTACACCCCATGTAAAGTTTTGACTTTTTCAACATATTTCAACATACAGCTATTTGATCTTCATTTCAACAATATTGATAGATAAAGGTGATATAATATAACAAATATCATGAAACATTTACATTTTGTAGTCCATTGTATAATTTAAATAAACATAAATGCAAATTTCGCATGTGGAAAAAGTAAGTACACCCCTACATTTATCACCACTTCAAATACCTAAAATTAGAATCAGGTGCACCAGCTCAGGTGCAAATGATTAGAACATCGTTCGAGAGGATCTTGGAGGAACCTGTCTTATTTAAACCTCAGACACTTCATTTGGTTTGCTCTTTGTTGTTGAAGTGTGCAGCGTCACCATGCCTAGATCAAAAGAGCTCTCTGAGGCCTTCAGAAAGGAGGTTATAGATGCCGACGAGTCTGGGAAGGGATTTAAAAAGATCTCCAAATAATTTGAAATCAATCATTCGACTGTCTGGAAGATTATCTACAAGTGGAGAAGATTCCAAACAACTACCAACTTGTTCAGGCCAGGCCGCCCCAGCAAGTTCAGCCCAAGAGCAGACCGCAAGATGCTGAAATAAGTCTCTAAGAACCCCAGAATTTCATCATGGGACCTACAGGTAGATCTTGCCACTGTTGATGTCAAAGTGCACGAGTCTACCATTAGAAAGAGCCTGCACAAATTTGATCTACATGGGAGGTGTGCCAGGAGGAAACCTTTGCTGTCCAGAAAGAACATCAGGGCAAGACTAAAGTTTGCCAATGAACACCTAGGCAAAGACCAACACTTCTGGAACAATGTGCTCTGGACAAATCAGTCAAAGGTAGAGCTATTTGGCCACAGTACCAGAAGACATGTTTGGCGAAAACCAAAGGCAGCATTTGACCACAAGAACCTGATACCAACTGTAAAGCATGGTGGTGCAAATATTATGGTTTGGGGCAGCTTTGCTGCATCAGGGCCTGGGCAGCTCACCATCATAGAATCCACTATGAATTCTTCATTGTACCAGAGGGTGCTTGAGGATAATGTGAGGCCATCTGTCAGAAAGTTGAAGCTCAAGCGAAGGTAGACCTTGCAACATGACAATGACCCGAAACATACCAGTAAATCCACCAAGGAATGGCTGAAAAGAAAGAAATGGAGGGTTCTGGAATGTCCAAGTCAAAGCCCGGATCTAAATCCAATCGAGATGTTGTGGGGGGATTTGAAACGAGCTGTGCATGCAAGAAACCCCTCAAACATCGCACAGCTAAAATAATTCTGCATGGAGGAGTGGGCAAAAATTTCTCCCAGTCGATGTCAGAGACTGGAAGACAGTGATAAGAAACGCCTACTTGTGGTTGTTTCTGCCAAAGGGGGCAATACCACCTATTAGAGCCAAGGGTGTACTTACTTTTTCCACATGCGAAATTTGCATTTATGTTTATTTAAATTATACAATGGACTACAAAATGTAAATGTTTCATGATATTTGTTATATTATATCACCTTTATCTATCAATATTGTTGAAATGAAGATCAAATAGCTGTATGTTGAAATATGTTGAAAAAGTCAAAACTTTACATGAGGTGTACTTACTTTTTCACGTGACTGGAGATCATGTTAGTTATACTACAAAGTGTTAGTCATAGAGATCATGTTAGTTATTCTACAAAGTGTTAGTTATCTATCTATAATTCCATTAATCTCTGTGTGTATGTGTGTGTGTATGTGTGTATGCGACAACGATTTCTCGACAACTACCGGTCCGATATACTTGAAACTTGCCAGGTATATTGCTGGGGACCCGAGGATGTGCCTTTTCAAGGTTTGAAATTAATCGGACAAGTAGTTACCGAGCTATGGCGATTTAGCCGTTCGCCGTTCGCTTTGGCGTTGCGAATGGACCAAACCATTTCATGTAAATAGAGGGGGGGGGGTTCTGTGGTCGTTGCGAATGGACCAAACCATTTCATGTAAGTAGAGGGGGGGGATTGTCACTGTACTCGCAAGCCGTTCGCCGTTCGCTTTGGCGTTGCGAATGGACCAAACCATTTCATGTAAATAGAGGGGGGGGATATAATTTTAGATAGATATATAGTACGGGCATATATATAGTACGGGCATGCCCTAGTCTATCTATAATTCCACTAATCTCTGTCTGTGTGTGTGTATGCGACCGCTGTTTCTCGACAACTACCGGTCCGATATACTTGAAACTTGCCAGGTATATTGCTGGGGACCCGAGGATGTGCCTTTTCAAGGTTTCATATCTATCTATAATTCCATTAATCTCTGTGTGTATGTGTGTGTGTATGTGTGTATGCGACAACGATTTCTCGACAACTACCGGTCCGATATACTTGAAACTTGCCAGGTATATTGCTGGGGACCCGAGGATGTGCCTTTTCAAGGTTTGAAATTAATCGGACAAGTAGTTACCGAGCTATGGCGATTTAGCCGTTCGCCGTTCGCTTTGGCGTTGCGAATGGACCAAACCATTTCATGTAAATAGAGGGGGGGGGGGGGGGGGGTTCTGTGGTCGTTGCGAATGGACCAAACCATTTCATGTAAATAGAGGGGGGGGATTGTCACTGTACTCGCAAGCCGTTCGCCGTTCGCTTTGGCGTTGCGAATGGACCAAACCATTTCATGTAAATAGAGGGGGGGGGATATAATTTTAGATAGATATATAGTACGGGCATATATATAGTACGGGCATGCCCTAGTATAGATAATGTTAGTTATACTACAAAGTGTTAGTTATATAGATCATGTTAGTTATACTACAAAGTGTTAGTTATATAGATCATGTTAGTTATACTATAAAGTTTTAGTTATATAGATCATGTTAGTTATACTACAAAGTGTTAGTTATATAGATCATGTTAGTTATACTACAAAGTGTTAGTTATATAGATCATGTTAGTTATACTACAAAGTTTTAGTTATATAGATCATGTTAGTTATACTACAAAGTGTTAGTTATATAGATCATGTTAGTTATACTACAAAGTTTTAGTTATATAGATCATGTTAGTTATACTGCAAAGTGTTAGTGATATAGATCATGTTAGTTATACTACAAAGTGCAAGTTATATCGATTCTGCTAGTTATACTACAAAGTGTTAGTTATATCGATCATGTTAGTTATACTACAAAGTGTTAATTATATAGATCATGTTAGTTATACTACAAAGTGTTAGTTATATCGATCATTTTAGTTATACTACAAAGTGTTAGTTATATCGATCATGCTAGTTATACTACAAGGTGTTAATAATATAGATAATGTTAGTTATACTGCAAAGTGTTCGTTATATCGATCATGTTAGTTATACTACAAAGTGTTAGTTATATCGATCATGTTAGTTATACTACAAAGTGTTAGTTATATCGATCATGTTAGTTCTACTACAAAGTGCGAGTTATATCGATTCTGCTAGTTATACTACAAAGTGTTAGTTATATCGATTCTGCTAGTTATACGACAAATTGTTAGTTATATTGATCATGTTAGTTACACTACAAAGTGTTAGTTATATCGATAATGTTAGTTATACTACAAAGTGTTAGTTACATCGATCATGTTAGTTATACGACAAAGTTTTAGTTATATAGATCATGTTAGTTATACTACAAAGTTTTAGTTATATAGATCATGTTAGTTATACTACAAAGTTTTAGTTATATAGATCATGTTAGTTATACTGCAAAGTTTTAGTTATATAGATCATGCTAGTTATACTACAAAGTTTTAGTTATATAGATCATGTTAGTTATACTGCAAAGTTTTAGTTATATAGATCATGTTCGTTATACTACAAAGTGTTAGTTATATCGATCATGTTAGTTGTACTACAAAGTGTTAATTATATAGATCATGTTAGTTATACTACAAAGTGTTAGTTATATCGATTCTGCTAGTTATACTACAAAGTGTTAGTTATATCGATCATGTTAGTTGTACTACAAAGTGTTAATTATATAGATCATGTTAGTTATACTACAAAGTGTTAATTATATAGATCATGTTAGTTATACTACAAAGTGCGAGTTATATCGATTCTGCTAGTTCTACTACAAAGTGTTAGTTATATCGATCATGTTCGTTGTACTACAAAGTGTTAATTATATAGATCATGTTAGTTATACTACAAAGTGTTAATTATATCGATCATTTTAGTTATACTACAACGTGTTAGTTATATCGATCATGTTAGTTGTACTACAAAGTGTTCATTATATAGATCATGTTAGTTATACTACAAAGTGTTAGTTATATCGATCATGTTAGTTCTACTACAAAGTGCGAGTTATATCGATTCTGCTAGTTCTACTACAAAGTGCGAGTTATATCGATCATGTTAGTTACACTACAAAGTGTTAGTTATATCGATAATGTTAGTTACACTACAAAGTGATAGTTATATCGATCATGTTAGTTACACTACAAAGTGTTAGTTATATCGATAATGTTAGTTACACTACAAAGTGTTAGTTATATCGATAATGTTAGTTCTACTACAAAGTGCGAGATATATCGATTCTGCTAGTTATACTACAAAGTGTTAGTTATATCGATAATGTTAGTTACACTACAAAGTGTTAGTTATATCGATAATGTTAGTTCTACTACAAAGTGCGAGATATATCGATTCTGCTAGTTATACTACAAAGTGATAGTTATATCGATCATGTTAGTTACACTACAAAGTGATAGTTATATCGATCATGTTAGTTACACTACAAAGTGTTAGTTATATCGATAATGTTAGTTCTACTACAAAGTGCGAGATATATCGATTCTGCTAGTTATACTACAAAGTGTTAGTTATATCGATCATGTTAGTTATACTACAAAGTGTTAGTTGTATAGATCATGTTAGTTATACTACAAAGTGCAAGTTATATCGATTCTGCTAGTTATACTACAAAGTGCGAGTTATATCGATTCTGCTAGTTATACTACAAAGTTGAGGTTATTTATTTGCATATTACGTACACGATTGAATGAAGTGGGATTGGTTTGAAAACGCCGACATTGTTGAATAAGTGGGGCAAATGGTGTCACTGGTTTGTGTTAATAACTCCCCGTTACACCATTTGCACCCCTAGTCTTGATATGGTATTTACAGTAAAGAGGGTGGATGAGGAGGGAAGGGTGAATGGGGGAGGTGAGGAGGGAGGTGAGTGGGGGAGGTGAGGAGGGAGGTGAGTGGGGGAGGTGAGGAGGGAGGCGAGGGTTGGAAAGGAGAGGGAAAGGTAGAGGAAGGGAGGGGAGACAAGGTGGGGAGGGAGGGGCACATTAATGAACTTTATTTAGTGTGAACTGCAGAAGGTGATACAAAGATCTTCACTGCCAAATGTCTCTCTGAGCAGAGAATGAGTCTGAATTGATGTTGGGTATTTGTATCGGGACTTTAGGAAAAACTCCATGCACATCAAACCCGTGCCATGATGGCAGTACGTGCCAGGACGTTGGTGAATATTACTCCTGCATATGCCCAACCGGTCGGGAAGGCAAGAACTGCGATGTCAGTAAGTAGTGATATACAGTACCTATACAGTACCTGTGTAACATCTATACAGCACCTATACAGTACTTATATACACCACCTGTATAGTACCTTTATACAGCACCTATGTGCAGTACCTGGACAGCACCTATACAGTGCCTATATAGCACCTGTACAGTACCTAAACAGCACCTATATACAGCACCTGTACAGTACCTGGACAGCACCTATACAGCACCTGTATAGTACCTTTATACAGCACCTGTACAGTACTTGGACAGCACCTATACAGCACCTGTACAGCATCTATACAGCGCCTATACAGCACCTATAAACTTTCAAAGTAGCTTCCATGCTTGTCAGCAAACACACTCAACACCTGCAGATGAGAAGATCCCCAAGGGCATTACCACAGACCACTACTCAAAAGGGACAGTGTACAATGGTTACAGTTCTTATCAAATCAATCGGGTTCTTGGAGAGCTCTGCTCGTCTATAGAAATATGTTTTTTCAAAGTCATTGAAAAACAAAGTTGAAAGCACTGAACACCTGTATTTAATCCATGACCTTGATTGCTTTTCACAGTAACACTCTTCCCTCCCGGGCTTCAAACACCTGGTGCACTACTATCTCATGTCATTCCCTGTCCAAGTCCACGATATTTTCTACCCCCATTAACACTACCCTCTTACTTGTAGGTTATTGTGTTTCCTCCCCTCCTCTCTTCCCTCATTCCCTCGCTTCCGGTATATATTGTGACCAAATGTGGCCCCACTGTCATTTTGTGAAATTTTAACTCTCGGTCTCCTTCCATGAACCTCGATCTTGCATAGAAATCAAATTTAAATGGTTATTTTTCTCTGTTGTCGAATCAAATTCACAAAATCCTCCAACTCTCGGAGCTTATAAACTCTCAGGGAACCTATATATACAGCACCTATAACAAGATGTACCTTTACACCTGAACGTTGGTCCATAAGAAGCCATAAGCAAGTTGAAGCCCCTCCACTTTATCCCCCCTACTTTCTTGCTACCCACCCATACTCATCTGAAACATGTCCGGCGTTTGTCTTCCTCGTCCCCTTGGCTTTGATCATCATGTCTGTGATCCTGCTGCCCTCTGTCGTTTCGCTCCTCCACGAGTCTACACTTGTGTAGGTACAAAAAGAACAAAAGTATTGGTGACATATCCAGGTCATTGTGTGGTCTACCTGTTCTTTCAACCTTCGTTCCACAGTGTCCGTAACACGGCGTCACTGCCGTGTGAACAATGGCGAATGTGAACACGAATGCACCATGGAGGCAAACACGCTGGATGTACGGTGTCACTGTGTCAAGGGTTACCAGTTGGGTCGTGACAACACCAGCTGTATTCCTGAAGGTAAGCTCACCCTGTCCGGCCTTCGATTTGTAACATCTGACCTTTTCTAAACACATTGTGTAAACCATGGGCGAAAGGTCAGAATCCCACAGGGTATGTCATCACAAGCTCCGAAGGGCCATTTCATGCACACCTGAAAACCAATCAATATCATGAACACCTGACCTGTTTATGACCTATTTTAGTCATATTGTGCTCTCTTTGTAGCTAGGTGGCTAACACAAAAAACAGTTCACATTTTGATATAAGCATGAAACTAGGCAGTGATGTTTTCACAAAAATACTCTTTAAATCCAGTCGATTAGCCCACCCAAAGTTCAGCATGGTGGCCATTTTCTTTTTAACTCTTAGATGCAGGCGTCAAAAATCCTACATAAACGCGGCCATTGGGCCTGGGAGGCCCAACGGATGTATTCGTGTAGTTTTTTATATATTTTTTATAGATATTTTTCTTTCATATCCTTTTTCAATCCAAGTCGATGCTCATGGATGTGTATTTGCTCAGAAAATGTGAATCATTGATCCTATTATTCCGTTTCCGTTTCCGAATTGGGATTCCGTTTCCGGTCCGGTCGTGAGAGGACGCTGGCGTCACTTGCTCGCCGCTTCTCTGACTGGACCATTGTCCGTATCTTGCTTTCCTGGTGGTCGTGGCGGATTTTTGGCCATTGAGTCTGCCCTCTGCACGGTTCCGGCTCTGCTCTGCTGCTCCTGGCTTCACCTGCTCGGCTCCTTCGCTGTTTCCTCGGGCTCACTCTCGTGGGTTGTGCCCATTGTTTGCAGCGGCGGTGGTGGCGGTTTGCCGCCGTGATCTTGATTAGCGGCGGCGGTCGTTTGCCGCTGCATTTGCCGCTTTGCCTCCTCAACCTTGGCCTCGTGTTCGTCTCTTCGCTCCTGTCTGCCCTCTGCATGGTCCCGGCTCTGCTCCTGGCTTCACCTGCTCGGCTCCTTCGCTGTTTCCTCGGGCCCACTCCCGTGGGTTGTGACGATTGTTTCGCCTCCTCACCCTTGGCCTCGTGCTCGTCCCTTCGCTCCTGCTGGCATGGCTCTGCGGTACTCCGCCGCAAGGCTTCTCCTGCTTAAAACCCGCTCCACCCCATCATGCATCTCTGCAATCAAATCGAATGGACTCCTGCGTCGACCCAGGTACATTCACCGTGGCTCCGGTCGTAAGTTTGTTTATTTACAATCAGGTCACTCCATCCCCATCCTCTGGTCGGCTCAGCGCACTCCCACTCATCATCCCAACACACCTGGTCACAACAACGCACAAAATCGCACCTCCTGTCTGCGAACCCTGGCCAAATCACCTGGATTCATACCCGCCGTACAAAACAACATCAAGCTCACCCTGTTCAATACCCGGTCCCTCAACAACAAATGCCTCATCCTGAACGACTACATCCTGGAAAATAAACTGGACTTTCTCTGTCTCACTGAGACCTGGCAACAACCACTGGACTACTACACGCTCAACCTCACCACACCCAATGGATATTCTTACATCAATAAACCACGCTCGGAGGGCCGAGGTGGTGGAATTGCCGTTATTCACCGACAATACATCAAGACCAACCTCATCTCCATCTCATCTGCTCCATCATTTGAACACCTGGCTTTTAAACTCTCTGGTCACACACAGTCAGTCATGGCTGTTGTCTACCGCCCTCCCAAACCACACCCATCATTCCTGTCTGACTTCTCCTACTTTCTGACCCAGCTATGTTCCCTCTCCCCCTCAATCCTCCTCCTTGGTGATTTCAATATCCACATGGACTCCACTGACTCCACGCTAACCACTGACTTCACTGATTTACTCACCTGCTTTAACCTCACTCAACATGTCAACTTTCCTACCCATAACCGTGGTCACATTTTGGACCTTGTCTGCTCTACTGGACTAATTTTGCACCATCTCTCTGGCTCCGACCTCACTCTCTCTGACCACCTAGCCATCACTCTGACCATCAACATCCCCACCCCAGCACCAAGGCATTATCGCACTATCAACTTCCGTAAGCTAAACGCTCTTTCACCTACCTCATTCTCATCGACCCTCTCTGAAAAAATGTCCACTTCTCCCTTCGTTGACCCCCACACCCCTTCTGACCTCACTGACTACTACAACCACACTCTCTCCTCCTGCCTTGACCAACTTGCGCCTATAAAAACCAAAACAGTTTCTTTCACCCATTCTGCTCCCTGGTTTACCCCTGAACTCCGCCTGATGAAAACTCGTGCTCGCCAACTTGAAAGACTCCGCAATAAAACAGGTCTCACAGTTCACTCCCAGGCCTACAAGGACCACATACAACACTATAAAGATGCCCTCTCCCGCGCCCGCTCCGCCTACTACTCTCAAATTATCCACTCTGGCTCCGGAAACCCAAAAGCACTCTTCTCTACAAGAAACAAACTCCTCAGCCCCCTGAACACCACCACCCAGTCATTCACAATAGACAACTGCATCTCCTTCCTTTCATTCTTCCAATGCAAAATTGAAAACATCTACAACAGCTTGACCACCGCCGCACCCGCTCCCCCTCAAACCACCTGCCCGCCCTTATCCTGCCATCCCCTGTCTCAATTCTCCCCAGTCTCCCCTACTGACCTCTCTGAACTCCTCATCGGAATGAAAACTGCCACCTGCACTCTTGACCCCATCCCCTCCAGCTTTGTCAAGGCCTCCCTTCCTGCTCTCTCTCCACTTATCATTGCAACAATAAACTCCTCCGTCTACAGGCATCGTCCCACCATCCCTCAAAATTGCTGCTGTTACCCCCATTCTGAAAAAACCTGGACTAAACCCTGACACCCTAAATAACTTCAGACTGTCGGGGAAGTGGTGTGAGACTCAAGACTCCAATGATGTCATAGGTTTACAAAAGATCACAACTTTATTAACCGGTTGTTCACTTCATTCCAATACCAAATAATACCGTTTAACTCAATGGACCAGGTAACTCTATCCGCATAGTCCCTCTTTCGTGGCTGCAGCGCCGAACCCGTGGTACGCGTTCATTCCGTCGGGCAGGGCTTCTGAGGATGAGTGCTCTCCTGGCTCAAAGTCTCTTCTGTTTATATCGGCAAACTTCAGTTAATCCTCTGTGCGCTGAAATCGTAATCCCTTCTCCGCTGCTTCTAATCCGTTCTCCGCAAACGTTACTCGGTCGCCTCACTGGCACCAGCTCGCTCTCCTCCCTGCTGGGAATTTGCTTCATCCTCTTTGCATCCCGATGAAAGACAATAGTACGGGCTTGGGAATGTGTGTTAGCCCGGGGTCGTGCTAAAGCTACACAACAGGACTCCCAGCTTCGACAGGGCGAGATGCATTCCTGACATTCTTGCGACCACCTGCTCGTACCTTGGTTCGTTACCAGTTCCAACCAAAGAGTTACACTGAGTTACACTTCCACAATTCCCTCATCTTTTTGTTTTTGTTTATATTAACCATTAATCTAAACATCAATATAAGTAAACAATCAATCACTGCAAGTAAACATCAATACAAGTATAAGTAAATAATCAATATCTACAAGTAAATATCAATACAAGTATTCAAACCATAACTTTGGTAATCAAATTCCCTTAGGCATACACCGTCATCCTGCAAGAATCACAAAACATTTCGTTGGTCATTGACTCCTTCCATATTGTTCAATCTATTGCATTTGCATCACAAATATCTTTTCAAAACAACACTTCACCATCACCAAGATACAACAATTTAACTTCATTTTCAAGTTTTGTAAAGCATCTGCACCATCTGGCAAAAACGTTTGCCTCCACACAAATGTTGACTTTGTTTGAAAGGAAGGGCTGATCACTTGTGTTTGAATCCAGGTATGAAACATTTTCTCCTAATGTCTTCATAGCACCTGCACTACTTCGTGTAGGATTTCGCTGTTGTGGTAACATTGCGGAGTCATAGACTGACCCTGCTCTCCATGTAGCATTCTTGCCACTTTTTTTCTGTAAACCATAGTAATTCCTGAACAAGGCCTTCACCCAGTTGTAGTCGACTTGCCTCCTCCCTCATTGTGAGTGGGCAGCAAGTATTGGTGTGACGTTGATTGGCCAGCAAGATGTGGAACAGGGATGCCGGATGCATCCACAATGATGTTGGGACCATGGTGTTCAGGTCATTCATGGTCCATACCAGGAGCAACCAGCAGAATCGTGCACAGCTGTTGTGACAAGGGCACAGCCGTTTTTTTGCAGCTCCATGCTGGTTCCCCGGACGTTGGTGAAGTAATAACATATGTCCCCGCATTTCACAGAGGTTGCAGGTAAAATGTCATTGTCCTGCAACTTCTGATGTGGTGAATGTTCGAAGCCTTCGAACAAGAGTAAGTGATCGCCTTTCTTTCATATGTTGCAGTGTGATCCAGGCAAATGGTCACATAAATTTCCTTGGTGAAGGTAAGCATCCATCTCCAAGTTACACGGGAGAATGTCTTCATCATTCTTTGAGAAAGAGGGTGTATGCCACGTTTAACTTCATTTTTTTAGCCACAAATTTTCTTTCTCGAACTTCTTCCCAATTCCGTTAGCACCCCCTTCATATGTGATCTCGTCTTATCCTTATGCTCAGTCACATCTGAATCTGCTTTCCACACACACTGAATCAGATAGGGTACATCTTACCATGAAATCAGCATAATCATGTATATCTTCCGACAGTTTCACATTCAACAATTTGTTGTTTTTCCTTAACACAAAAAAGTTATATTCATTTATATGCGTCACACAAATAATATTCAATCAGGTATGTATTTTACTACTAAACTAAGAATAACATCCACAATTGCTTTCAGGTTAATATAGTTCAAAAATTAACTCATGCAGGTATTTTAGCACTACTCTAAGAAAATAAATTGTATATGATTACAATCACAAACAGGAATATCTAATTCCCAACAACAATTTTCCCAAACCAACAAATTAAGCATAATGTATTATTACCATAATTCCTCTCCACTTTTTCTTTTTCCTTTTTTTTTTTTTTTTTTCCTAACAGTGTGTCACTCGTGGTGATATGAGTTCACTGATATTGTAATTGACACAACGCATAACATTGTCGTTATGCCATTATCTTAATTCTACTGTATTCATTTGCAACATCACTTGATTTAATCTTTTAATCTCAGTATTTATGTCGCCATAAAAGTCTTCCTTTTCTGGTTCCACATTTCTTTCCTCATTTGTCACTTCATGCGTTATCATCGTGTTGTTGGTTGCCTTATTCAGACACACCGTCACTAAGGCTTTCAAGCAAGCCACCACTAAAACAATTGCCAATATAACTACTAAACCAACAAACAAATATTGGAGTATCTTAGCTACCACCCCTCCAAATGTGTTTCCCAACCATGCAAAGGCACCCCCTTTTATATAATCGTGGTATCTTGCTCCCTCTTGTCCCACCTGTAGCCATCTGTAAAACATGTGAGCTACCCCTTGTATATGTTCATACCTATAACATAATTATATGTCAATGACATTCAACATTGTATACCAAACTAACAAGCTTCCTAAAAGGTAAATAAAGAAAATTCCTTAATATGTAACATAAATCAGATTATTTGTCTTACCCTGATCCCCCTATCTCCCGGGGTCGAACTAAATCCCCTAATCATGAGTGTAGTTGTGATACATTATCCCTCATGTTGCGCTAATATCAGTAGATAATGGTATGTCATGTAGGCAAATAAATGTCACTATCTTCCCTAATTCAAGTAGGAATATTAAATGTTGAAATTGTAATGTTTATCAATGCAAGGGGTGTTAAAATGTAATTCAAATGAATGTATATCACGACTATCATTTATCCGCCACTGAATGTTCTGCTGGGCTGCTAGGTGCAGCCTCATTTTCTGTGGGATCGTCCACCTTAGCCCCATGTGCTTGCTTGCAATGAGAGGCATGAATCCAACTTTCTATTTTGGGTCCATATTTGTTTCTATTCTTATCAATCTCCTATGGTTTATCAATTCGTTCCAAGATACCGCAACCAAAGGTTTTAACCAAGGCTCTACCAAACTATTTCCAATGTGAACAAAAAATGCCAGTGAAACAATGATTCGAGGAATTAACTTCAAGGGGTCAATAAATTTATTCTATAACCAGATCTAATTTTCCCATCCAATAGTTTGCCTTGCCACATGTCATATTATAACACTTTAATAAACCTTCGAAAAATGTTTCCCATCTCAACAAATTTCCTTTTTTTACAAATAGCCATGTGTAACTTTAAATACATGTGTAACGTATTTAACTACAATTTCCTCTCAATTTGTTTGGCCTAACTGGCCGCAAAAGTGGCTGCCAGCATGCAGTACCGTTTTTTATCTACCAAGGAAGTGCTCGTCCACACAAGACCTCTACCAAAATGTTGTTTGTAAAAACAAATCTGGGATTTCTGATTACATGGATGCACACTCTCAGGACATTTTCAGGCTGCTGTTAACAATCCACTACGATAAATTAATTCCTTTACCCACAATCAAATAATTAGTACAAATTGAGGATATTATCCCTATCACATTCTTTTATAGATTCATTATGTTGGATCTAATTTTTTCCAAATAATTTCGCACTGGTGTAAGGAAGAACAATAGCTCTCATAAGTCTTAGTAATATCGTAGTTAATTTACCCAGCATCAAAGAATTTATTTACTATCCATTCTCATCTGTTAACCAGTGACTTTGTTTGAACTCCAGAACTCAAAACTCACAATAGTTCAAACCAGCAAAATTTCCTTTACTATTTTCCCATATCATCTATGCCTTATACACATCCATACATACAGCCCAATTTATATTCTGATAAAATTCAAGTTTATATATATATAAAATCCGTGAGCAGAGTACTCTGGGAAGTCAGTGTAAGACCTCTCCAAAATTTGGCTAATTTTGTACTCCCACATTTTTTATGAAGCTCATATCCATAAATAGCTTTGATTCTCATATAAATTCTATCACAATGGAATCCCAAGATTACTTCCAATTTTTTTTTACTATTAATGAATAGCTGCTCATAACTCAGCAATCAAATCTTTATTCTCCATCTCCCTTGACAAAAGTGATAATTTTCATAATCAAATTATATTTCTATTTTTTATTTTACGAATTCTCTCGATATGCGATCCCATCCCCATGGAACTATCTATTTTTCAGACAAGGCACACTGTCGGTGTCAACAATCTTGTAAGATTGATACACAAAAACAAAAACACTGACACACAAAATACCCACACACACATGCATTATGCGTATTTGTTTGCGTTGGAACCCTTATTTACAGATCCGGATGGGTGTCAACTTTATTTCAATTTCTCAAAATTTGTCCTTCAATTTTATAAGCGCTAATACACAAATGGACCAAAAAGTTTATTCTTAGAAAACCCCTATGACGTCACATTGACATTACCCTTTCAGTTCCCACAATAATTTATCCAAATTTGACTACCCACCCATTTGTATGTCAGTCGACCACTGACCTATCAATCGTGCGGAACAATAGTCTGAAATTCCCACCTGATCATCATGTGACTCTTGTCACTTGGTTTGCCAAAAATTACAAAGCAATTGTTCCAAACTTTGTAAATTTAAAATTTTGTGCCCAACATAAAAGATCCAATTTCGGCATTTGATCAATTAATTATCAATTTGCTTACAAGCAAAAGAAAAAATGAATAATTCTTGCTCCGAAAACTTTTCAGACCCAAGAATCATTGACAGTTATTCATGTTTGTCCAGTAATCTAATTTGTTGAGGCCAATCGTCATTTGGGATTTGTCGCAATGAAGGCCTAATCATTGTCTGAGGTATCGGTCAGCACTGGTACCCTTGATCTTGGTTTACCCTATGAACTTGTCTTCCTTTTGGTATACGGACATCCTCTTTTCCAATGTCCCATCCGTCCACACTTGAAACACCGGTTTCTGTCGTTGCCTGGTCTGTGCACCTGTGCACTTGTATTGCTGGGCTGCATCTCTACATCCCTGAGTTGCCACTGCAATCTCTCGTTATCTCCTGAAACACGAAAAAATTCTCTGTACCGTCCTTTTTGGGGAGACAACTGGAAATCAGATGGGACAACTGTCACTTTCATTCCTAATTTCGAGGGCAGTTGTGCATTTGTCTCCTCCACTGTATCCTGTATCCTTTTTATTTTAAGTTCTAGATCCGTTATCCGTTCTTGCTGTTCCCGTTGTCTGGATTCACCATCCCAAAGATGGAATGCAAGCCAGTCTACCGTTAGATTCTGTCTCTTCCTGGCTTTCAATCTTTGTTCCAATCTTTCCAATCGACTTCGCTCAAATGTAGCATCTCTTGGAAACTCCTCATCATGTCCCTTTGTCCACAAATACCAATTCTCGACCTGCCTTATAGCTTCGGCACCATAACGGTCGTACATATGATGTGTACAAGTACCTTTTTGTGGAATCTCTGGTTGTCCTTGTGTATTCTTGCAGGCTCCATTTCCCATTCTGCCTTTTATCAAAGTAGCGTTGGATGTGTTGTAGTTTGTTCCTCTAAAGCTTCACTCGTACCTCCAGGAAGGATCTCTCCACCTGTTCAAAGGGTGATTTCCAGAGAATCTCTCTCACCTGTGGCTTTTGCACAATCCAATCTCACAGGTCAGTATTTGCAGATGAGCCAGAGGGTCAGTATGAAATGGGTGAATCCTCAGGTGTCCGCTCTGTTGAAGGGGAAATCATACAATGATAACCGCACATATATATCTATATATAAACTCACCACCTTGCTCAATTTTCCAAGGTTGTGTTCACATTGATAATATCTCACAAAGATATTAAAGCTTCTTTCTTGAGACCGCATTTTCATCAATCAAACGATCAATATATTCAATTTAATTTATTCAATTCAATTTATCCAGTTAAATTTATTCAATTAAATTCAATCAATTAGATTCAATCAATCAACAATTCAATCAATTATTCAATTTCAATTAATTCATCAATATTCATCAATAAATCAAATTAATCATTTTGGATGACTCCTTGCATAAGCCCTTTCCCCAATGATGTCAGGACAGGTCCATCCATTGACTGAGATCGAATCTCATCGGTCGTCACCTCTGGTTCATACCTCATGTCAATTGATGAATCACCGTTCTGTCCTAGGGTCATATCTGACATATTTCCCCATTTTGCCTGGTCTCCACAAATTTTCTTTGCAACCACTAAAGGCAACTCATCCTTCATTCGTGAGACAGCTAGCATGGATGGCAGATATTAAAGTTCATTGGGAAAAATATCTCATCATTTTTCTTTTAATAGTACCCAAAATCTCTTGGCAATATAAATTTCGTAAAACTCCTGAAATAAGACTGTAAAATTCCTTCAATCATGCTAAATTTTGAAACTCCATCGCTTCTAATACCCAATTTATCCCATAGGGCTTGAAAGTTCTTTTCCAAATTCGTGCAATCATTCTGCATTTGAACCCTATGATATCATTCATAATAATCATCATGATTTTATAGTCATGGTCCTATCATAATCATCTATTTAAAAACGAACATTTCCTTTATCACCACAGCTATGTGGTATAATCAACAATAGAATAAAACTGTACATAGCAACAGGCTACCTCATGGCCACTTAGTATACCTATTGACAATAAGTCATAACAATATCGAATAATCATTGAACAATTAAAAAATCGCTTCCACTGCTCCAGCCGCAGCATTCGTCATTTTGTCTGCTCATCTGCATGACCAAAACGAAATAAAGGGAGCTCAACCATTACACAGCGCTTTTAATGGCGCATGCCATAGGAACTCAACGCAATTTCGACTCGGCCAGAAAAACGAGCAAATTTTGCAGGATGTTAACTGGAATTAGCCATGAAAATATATACAAAATACACAAAAATACACACCCACAAAAATAAACAACAAAACCCAAACAAAACCAAGGTCGACCATATTACCCAATTAAATTACACATTAAATTACTCATTAAATTACTCATTAAATTACTCATTAAATTACTCATTTAAATTACTCATTAAATTACTCATTAAATTACTCATTAAATTACTCATTAAATTACTCATTAAATTACTCATTAAATTACTCATTTAAATTACCCATTAAATTACTCATTAAATTACTCATTAAATTACTCATTAAATTACTCATTAAATTACTCATTAAATTACTCATTAAATTACTCATTTCAGCATCGTATTGATTGCTGAACTGTTCATGGGTTTATACACACCTTAAAAGAGGTATGCTTTGTGGTGTTGCCCACCTACCACGTTTAATTAAATTAATTGATTGCTGAACTGTTCATGGGTTTATACACACCTTAAAAGAGGTATGCTTTGTGGTGTTGCCCACCTACCACGTTGAATTAAATTACATCATTTCAGCATCGTATTGATTGCTGAAATGTTCATGGGTTTATACACACCTTAAAAGAGGTATGCTTTGTGGTGTTGCCCACCTACCACGTTTAATTAAATTAATTGATTGCTGAAATGTTCATGGGTTTATACACACCTTAAAAGAGGTATGCTTTGTGGTGTTGCCCACCTACCACGTTGAATTAAATTACATCATTTCAATTAAAAAAAACATCGCTTCTACTGCTCCAGCCGCAGCATTCGTCACTTTGTCTGCTCATCCGCATGACCAAAACGAAATAAAGGGAGCTCAACCATTACACAGCGCTTTTAATGGCGCATGCCATAGGAACTCAACGCAATTTTGACTCGGCCAGAAAACGAGCAAATTTTGCAGGATGTTAACTGGAATTAGTCGTGAAAATATATCCAAAATACACAAAAATACACACCCACACAAATAAACAACATTTATTCCGTTCAACAGAACAAACATTTCCTATATCATGACATGCATGTCTTCAAAATTATATGACCAAGAGAAAAAGTAAAACTAATTAAAACTGCGGGCAGTGATGATCCGGGGACCATACCGCTCCATCCTGATTGGACGGGTGCGTGCTAGAGTCGTTAACAACGACAGTCCAGATCCGATTGTTCAAAATTTCAACTCAATCGATCGAAAAATGAACGCAGGGATGCATTTTAAAGGTGCAGTGGCACGAACTGAGTTGCCACGAATATGGCCACGAAATTGCCAATATGGCCATCACAAAATATTTTCCTTAATCAATTGGCTCATAGCATAACCAATCTGCAAGTATTTCATCCGAAGATGTATCTCTGAGGAATTTTAATTAAATAAGTCATTTATAAATCAACGAGTTAATTTATTAAATGATTAATCAATAAATCAAAATTTTCCTTGACAGCCACATCACTTGGTCAGTGTCATGTCCAAATATCAGCTTCCTTACTCAAAAGGTGCCTGAGTTAATGTAATGTAATTACTGTAATAAGATTACTGCAATTACTGTAATGATTACTGTAATTACTGTAATTACCGGAACTGTAA